>NW_008605989.1:136834-139572 GCF_000691845.1 Merops nubicus
TTTGCAAGCAACAGCTGAGTGAAGTGAGGGGGGTGGAGGTTGTGGTTTCCTCAGGCTCAGGACTTTCCCATGACTCCTTCAAGAGTGTGTACCTGAAACTTTGGTGTTGAGTGTGAATATTGCTGCTAACCAGGGTCATGCTGCTTATGGGCTCTGGGGTCTTTCTTCTGACAAGTAATGTGGTGCCATCTCTTTCTGGGTTAACAGGGAGGTCATGCAATTTGCATATGGACTCTTCCTTCCTTGCTCCCAGAGCTCTTGCTGGTGTCTCTTGAGTAGGACTGCCCAGAAGAGCTGCAGGCAGAGGCAGAGTTTAATTTTTTCCAAATTGGAAATTCCCTTACACTGGTTTCCCATACTGCTCATACCTTCTAAGAGTCTTAAGGCTGCCCAGGGGCTGGATGCTGATAGTGCACAAAAGCCAAGGACACATGCCCTCTTCTGGATCCAGCTGTGCCACTGGAAGAATATTGAGGTCTTGAGTATTCATTATGTCTCTTTTTCCAGCAGTTACTTGCCCTGTTGGATCAGCTGGCAGACAAGTTCATGTGCTCAGTCTCAATTCACATCCTGCTGGTTAGCAGAAACCTTTTCAATTAGTGGTTTGATTTAATCTAGCTGATTTTTGTGTGGAGTGAGTTGGGCTAAACTACTCTGCCAGAGGGTCAGGGGAGAGTGATGCCAAGTAGAGTGGAAGCTGTGACCCTTCTGTGATCTCCATTGTTTATTTAAATTTTCTTTTTCTGTGAATGCCCAATGAAAACCCACTTTTATGCTTTCCTAGGGATAAGAAGCAGCATCTTTTTCAGACCAGGGCCAGTTAGAGCCATCTAATATCCCCCCCACTCTTTACCAGTAGGAATTGAAGGCTAGACTTCTGATCCAGACTTTCCACATGGGATTCATGTATCACTCCCATATTCAGGGAATGGACGTTGGAAACGGGGTTTAGTTTTCTCCTATACTGATTTCTCATGTACACCTGAAAGAATTCTGTTATTTTTCCCAGCAAATTAACTTGATGAGTAGAATGAAAAAGTTCCCTAAAGTCTTTTTGGCAAAATAACAATTAAAATGAATCAGAATCTTTGATTTCGCAGGACTTTAGATCTTGTCCTGCTTGGTATTGGGAGAGCCTGTGAGAGTTTGACTATTAGATCCCATTTTCAGGAGCAGTTTATCACTTAGAAATCTCATTTGAAGGTTGATAGTGTAGAAGATTCCAAATCCCTAAATGCTCTGGCCTTGTAAAACCTAATGCATCTAACTCCAATGGGCTTTAAAATTCCAGTTCTTTGCAATCTTAAGCTACTTGCAGGGAAGCAATGAGTTGAATTCCAACTTACCTGCTGGTGTACCACCCAAGGTGGGGTTTCACCATGACTGGGCATCAGCAGAGGTCTAGGCTTCCATCCACGTGAGGAAGAAAAAAGGAGAGCTGAAGCACCCAAATGATGAGACATCCTCAAGGCAATGAGAAGGGTTCCCTGGGCCCTTAGGACAAGGCTTAAAATTGTCCAAACTTTGACATCCTCTGCAAAGGACTTAAGAAAGAATTGATTTGCACGGCTTTTGGTGGCTTTCATTACAGCAAAAAAATGGGGGTTATTTTTGTTGTAACTTGAAGCTTGAAGTTTATTGAGTTTCTGGTATGAAAGGTCAGTTCTGGTCTTTCAGAAGTTTCTTTGGGTCACTTTTAAGACAGGCGGATCAAGATGGTGCCAGAAGATAAATGATACTTCAAGTGGAAAATCCAATATAATTGTGTATATATATGTGTGTGTGTTTACACTACATAAAAACAAATATATATATTTACATGGTATGTATAGAATCATAGAATTGTTGTGGTTGGAAGAGACCTTTAAAATCATCAAATCCAACTGTTCATCCAGCACTGCCAAGTCCACCACTAAACCATATCCCTCAGCACCACATATACATGTCTTTTAAATCCCTCCGGGGATGGGGGACTCCACCACTGCCCTGGGCAGCATGTTCCAGGGCTTAAGAGTCCTTTCAGTGAAGAAATTTTTCCTAATATCCAACCTAAACCTCCCCTGGCACAACTTGAGGCCATTTCCTCTTGGAAAGAGGAAGAGACTTGGGAGGAGTAGACCAACACCCACCTCACTACCACCTCCTTTTAGGTGTATAATATACATCTATACATCCCCATGCATATATATTTATGTTCCTTAGACCTGTGGGATGTTGTAGTCATGGTGCTGTGTGGCTGGAAGTGGTGGCTGTCCCTCTCTTTCACCTAGTTGTTCAGTCTTCTCCTGTGATGCTGATAGGATCTGTAAAGTAAAATGAAGCCTACTGTAACTAATCTTATTAAGCACAAGGCATGATCCTGCAGCTCTGCTTCAGGCGTAGCCTCTCTGAAGTCAGCAGCACTTTTGTCTGTAGAAAGACTTAAAATACACCCAGCTGCACAGTCAAAAAGATGAGTCAGGGTGTGAAGAGTTTTCAGCTGAATATCCAAGGAGGAGCCAGCGCTGCTTAAGAAACCACAAGTTCTCCATTCCTTGGATTTTGAGACCAGAACCCTGGGCTTTTCTGACTTTTTTGCAAACTCCCTGCTTTCTTCTGGTGTGAAAGGAAAGTCCAAGAGCCTTGATTTCTTTTAGTGAACTAGATGAGGCATGCTCCCTTCTCTCAGAGCAGCTGAGGTTCAGCTGGCATCAGCCTGTGTTCCTAGGACCAGAAGCAGGCACATTAACATCCCCCTC
>NW_008605990.1:0-1552 GCF_000691845.1 Merops nubicus
GTAAATACCTTAATCCACTCCCGGAGACGGGGGATTATGCCACAATTTCCAAGCTGAATTTCACTGAACACTTTTGCCCAGCTACAAGTGTGGGAGTAAAATGGCGGTTGAGATCCTGCGCTTCTCCATCGCCCGGGGAAATTTCTGCGTGGCTGCACCTCCGTGCCCGGGCTGCGGCAGCCAGGACCTGTAAAATGTCCTCTCCCTGCCGGGTAGGGATTTCCACGTAAGAAAACCTACTCTCGCGAAAGGAATACTTGGAAATGGCTTTGATAGCTCCTCTGTATGGAGGCGTTCAGAGAATGCAAACCGGGCAGCTGAGAAAATGCTGCCCTCTTCCCACTTGAAACCTGACTATACGGAGGGACTTTTCAGTGGCTCATTCAGGGGGTTAAGCCAAGTTGAACATTTTTCAACTCTCGGGCAAGCGGAATGCGCCGCAGCCCGCTTTTACCTGAATGTAGCTCACTATGCACAAGCAGAGTGCTTATGAGGATGGCTTTCCCTGGGGTCTCCTAACTTACTGCTTGCTTGTACTACACTAATATCCTTGATTTGTTGTCTCAACTTGGATGTTGAAGGTCAAATTGTTTCCTTACGTGAAACTGTAATTAGATTATATGCGTGCATGTGTCTATGCATATGCACCGCTGTATGTCGGCAGTATTTGGTTACAGGGCTTGCGTCGTTTTCTAACATACCTTATTTTTAACCTCTTCCCCCTTCTGTCTTACGCCAGGTATTTATCCATCGTCTGTGCAAATGTTAGCGGTGCAGAATGTGAGAGCTCCTCATTGATTATTACAGTGCAGAAAGGGCATACTTTAAAAGCGGAGCCATGAGCTTTTTCCCACCCACCTTGCATAAAGTGCATTCATGTGAAATATTTGGAATGCCTTCCTTTATGTGCCTTTGCTAGCAGCGGAGCACGAGGTGGGCTGCGTCCCTCCGAAATTTAATGGTGATGAACCGAGAAGGGAAAAAGCCCCAACCAACAAATTAGGGGAAAAAAAAAAAAAAAAAAAAAAAAAAAAAAAAAAAAAAGGTGGGGAAACCTGGAAGCTTTTAGAAATATTGGAAATCCTTTCGACCACATACGCCATGATGGTGAACACAGTGGCTTTGTTTGCACTTCACGCTGAAGGTTCAGACGTATATTTTTGTGGTGTCCTTTTGCGCCCTGATACTTTTTGGCTTTTGATGGATGAGGAGGTCATTTTCAAACTCCGTGGGTGCAGGACCTGTGTACTCCTTGGCGAGCAGAGCTTTGCTATTATCAGTGACAACAATGTAGTTATCATTTCACCCCGAAGCTGTCTGTGGCATGTATCTTTTAGAGCTTCCTATATATTGTGCACCGTGCCCAGTCTACACGATCCGAGGTTAAACTTTCACAGGACACCAGAAACACGATTATATTTCTATTATGCTTAACGTCGCTTATCATATTTCCAGACAGGTTAATCCCGATTGCAATTCCTCTCGTGACTGAGTAGGCTCAAACGAAGAGGGAATCCTGCCCTCACAACAGTGCCGTGCACGGGCCTAATCA
>NW_008605990.1:1562-2040 GCF_000691845.1 Merops nubicus
TATCGTTTTGCCCCCCACAATCAATGTTCTTTTTAAAGATTTTGTGCCTTAACGCACGGTATCAGCAAGCTGGGGAGTGGGGAATGGAGGGGGATGCAGATCTTCCACAGGATTGTAATCAGGGCAAGAATGGAGCGGATGAGATGTGATCTAGCCAGGTTATGAATAAGATTTCCATGTGCACCTGGACGAGCGTGAGAAATGTATTTAACATAAAGACCTTCCCAGGGATAAATCACCGACCACCCTTTCTGCAGGACAGAGGGGCCGGCGGGGGTAACACATACTGTTGGCTCGGAATAACCGTTTGGCCTTTAAGTTTTCCTTATCTCGGAGCTTTGTCTTTTGCACTAAACTCCACGTAGACACACACACGGCAGGGGAAGGGGGAGGAGGAGGCGGCCGGGCAGGACACTCCCGGTGCGGAGCTGGCTGCGCAGCCGGGTGGGCACGGGGCGGTGGCGCCGGGGGAGCTCGG
>NW_008605991.1:0-25026 GCF_000691845.1 Merops nubicus
AAAGTGGTTTAAACCACCACACAAAATGGGTCTTACCATACTCCTTCTACCCACTTTGTGCAAAATCATGCTTAAAAAAATACCTGTATTTCATTTTTCACCAAATTACTCTGGAGAACACTTCAGAGAAACTGCATAGACTAATGCCAGAGGCCAGATGCCTTCTGTGTCTGCAAAAATCATCAGAAATAAAGCTTCAACTGAATTAATGTTCTGCATCATAGATACATCATAGATACATCATAGATGTACTGCATCAGCCTAATAGCAATGTTTGGCTGGAAGTGCTAAGCATTCCAATTATTACTTTGAAGTATTATTGATTGCTATAATTACTGAAAAATAGAACAGACAGAAGTAATTGTGCATCAACAGCTCCTAAATAAACTCCAAATGATAAATAATAAGTAATTTTTATTTTAATAGGTCTATACATAGTAGCATAGTCACGTTCTGTTCAGTGGGAGCTGCCGAGTATTTCGGAATTCTAAAAAGCCTGGTGCTTAATTGAGATGACTACTTATAGATTATGTGTCATTTTATGAGAATACAATTAGTAGTAAAAGCTTTGTATTAGAACTACTACCTTCAGCTTGGTACAACAACAGTGGAACAGCACTACTTTTGCAGCAATGCCTGCAGGTGGTTTCTAAAACTGGATTGTGTATGAAAAGGTAGGAGTTAAAACCAGATGAGTTCAGATCATGGCATTTACCAATTGATATAACCATACTTTACCTTTCTTTTCCTTCAGAATTGGTTACTTGCAGCCACGTTAATTCGCAAGTTGCAAATTTGGTAGTGAGCAGAGGCAGTGGGAGCAGTTGTGCTTACAGCAGTGAGGCAGTCATCAGGGTGCAAGTCTAATCACTGGTCGCTTCCTTCTGGCTTTCACATTGCTGTCATCAGTAAACCAGGTCCCCTTTTAAGGAACCAGGATCTGATGGAGTAAATAAATGATATGCAAGACAGAAGTTGTGTTTCAGAACTGATGACCAGACTTCAAACTACTACACCAGAAGAAGTAATCTGAACCGGTCATTGTAATCAAGAATATAGACCGACGATAAAGCCACTGCTGCAAACACTGCAAACTCCACCACATTAATATTTACAGCACAATACAAAATCATCCACATTTCTGCTTTGGCTGTGATTTTTGCATCAATTTAAAGATTCCAAGTGGTGTTCCTATAAGGTCAGTCAAGCCTACTCAACAGTAAGAAAGAGAAACACATAACAAAGTTTCATCTGAAAGTGTCAAACCAAAGGATAAAGAAACTTTATTGTGTTTGGAAGATACACAATGAAGAATATAAAGGCTCCAAAATATTTACAAGAATGATCGTTAGCAATGACATTGGTAGGAGAGAAATTGTCTTCGGTGCTGATTGCCCCTGAGGATTCAGTCTTTTGTTATATTCCAAGCTCTGACATCCATCCTGCACAATCTACAAACCTTCAAGGACATCGTGGTAAAGAAATTGACATTATGAGAAGCCTTAGATAAACTATTTCTACAGTTTTTTTCCAAGGAAATCACTTTTCATTATTACAAAAGAGTTATAAATCATCACCCAAGATATCAGTGTCATTAGTGAAGAATTACTAAGAAAGCTTGCCAACTAACTAATAACTAATTAATTGAAACTGTGTTTGGAGAAGAGAGCACTCTGAAGGTTCTGGATCATCAGTGTTGCTTCGTTTGGATCCAAAAGTCATGTCAATTTACAGAAAGACTTGGGTTGTGTGTGTGTTACTCTTTTTTGCCTTAAGCGAACTGATGCTAGGCCTGAGTATTTAATGGAAAAAAGAGTTATTAAATGCCCACAAAATCTGCACCATCTTTATAAACTGTATTATTTATTATACTGGCTGAAAAGTGATGTGTGAGCACACTCAAGCAGCATCAATGCCTTGTGGCTGCTTATATTCAGCTGCCTTTCCAGGTAGAGGACGTCTTTGCAGGAATTCATTTAACACAGCAAGTATCAACAGTTTATAAACAATGAAGAGTCCGCAGATGCTCAGATTATCACCTCTCATTGAGCTTTCTCAGTCAAGCATTTTAGATTTGATGTTCCCATGGTTCCAGGAATTTTGTAACACTTCACAGAAACTGTTTTCCAGAACTCCAACTGTTCAGTTCTGTGATTATATACTGATGCTGGGTATAATTAGCAGTGAACTTGCTTCATGCTTTGGGGAAGTTTTAAGCTGCTTGTAAAATCATGTATCTGAAGTAAGAGGAGAAAATATGACACTGGAAAAAGTAATGTCACTTTCTTGGGATGTATAACATTCTCCGACAGAAGGTAAAGGTGTGTTCAGAGTGTCCCTGAACTGAAATTCAAGCAAGAATTTGATGATCAGCAGAAAAAATACCTGAAGTGATCAAACAATTTTTTTTTTTCCTCACCAACATGAGGTATCTAATAAAAAAGAAACTGTAACTGCTTTTGTTTCTGAAAAAAAGCCACTGAGTCCTCTTAGTTACACACACGACATTCAAGAACTCCATGCGCAGACCAACAGTCATACCTGTAACTCAAACTCACACCAGTACATAGAAAGTTGTAAAGAAGACTAAAGTTAGTCAAACTACTTCATGTGACTTTTCAGGAGCCCCAGAACTTCCATGTAAGCCACGATCTAGAATGCTCTTATCAACTGTACCAGGCCCTTGCAAGGAATTTGCTTTCTGACTGTGACAGCTTTTGGGTTGAAATATCTTGAGATCATTTTCTTCACAAATATCTGAGGCAGTAACATGAATTCTTCATCATTTGTTTGCAACTTAGTAGTATCAGACAACAGAATTTGTGTCTGATGAGTCCAAGCTATACCAACACCTTTTACAGTTGAGCTGTCACTGCACACCACTGATCCACATAAGCAGTCATGCTGAACGAACTGTGGTGAAGACAACTACAGATATTGTTGAAAGAGGTTGAATGGTAACACTTGTTGAGTTCTTGTCTTCCATAGCACTCCTTGTCCAGTTTACTAGCACCAGTTCAGCAAGATGGCATCTTAGCTCAGAGCCTTATGCTCTTAACACTGTCAAATCTGAGGCAATGCAGTGCTGGCAGAAACGGATTGGATTGGTCTCAGCTGTCATTGCATTCCTTTTTGCCATAAGCATTCATATGTGATAGAAGCCATTGAGCTGAACCACATGGCTTCCTTCAACAACTGGCAGAGTCATCAGACCTAACTTACATGTAGTCTATGTCCATCATCCACATACTTGTTCCTTGAGACAGTAAGCTTAAAGAAGTAGTTATGCGTTAGTGTAAATCACTCTTCTGGCTTTTAGCATAATGGGAAACAATAAGTTACATACAGTAAATAGATAATATATGAAAGTTTCGCTGCTGGGTCAGCCCAATAGTACAGCCACCAGAATAATCTGACCATTTAGAAACTGCATACGAGACTATCCAGTCCTGGCCACCCATTCCCTTTGTGCTTCCTCAGTATCAAGAACTGTCTAATCCTGGATGTTATAGGGCACATCCCCACCTAGTTCTGTTAGTATCTGTTTACAGACATGTTGCCCATGAATTTATCTAATCCCTCTCTGAACATCCCAATAGTGTCTCACCTCTCAAAGTATTTTTTGTAATTGCTTACATCTGATAGTACTTGCAGGATCATGTCCCAAAGGACAGGCCAGCGAAGGGAAACCTAGATAGATAATCCTTCTTGGACTATCCAGGAGAAGGGTCTCAGAGCTGCCAAGAGACATCAGGAAGTGCATAGGTTAGCACATGTGAATTAGCAGTAATGCCATCAAGGGCCTAAATCCACGTGGGACTTACGTGCCTGTGCCCCACTTTGGGTGCCTAAATTCATAACATAGAGTTTGAGGCCTTGCTGCAAAATCTTAGAGATGTCTGAAAAGTATATGTGCCATGCTTTTCTTGAGTAATTTCCAGAGGTACCTAAACATCATCTTGTGGCTGTATGCAGAAATCCCCCACAGTTGACACAAGCAGAGCAACTAGGTGCATTATTTTTAAAGTACTTCTGCCTGGCATATTGAAAGGACCCAGAACAGATGGACTCAGAACACAATTTCTAGATTGGGCCTTGAACACAGCTTGGCCAGGGGCATTTTATGTAGCAGTTCAGGACTTATCAGAATGTCATTCTTCTTGACAAGACTAACTACCTCTTAGTGAAAGTACAGGATAAATGGCAGTCTTGACAGAACAAGACCTTGAGTAATCTGGTCAAAGTTTGATGTTGGCCCTGGGCTAAATGACCTCCACAGGTTCTTTTCAGTCTAAATTATTCTAATATTAGTCATAATTATTGATAATATTCTAATATTCTGTTCAAAAGCTGAGGAAAAACAGTCATGATCATTGTAGGAAAAATATAGAAGAAAGGACTAAGACTGGGAAAGAAAGGATAGCGCAGTCATATTAGGACAACATCAGAAAGGCAAAGTACAAACCAAGGAATCACTATCAAAAGACATAAAGAACTAAGAGAAAGTCATTAATAGATGATGTCGTGCTTAATGCCTCTATCAATTCAAATGACAATTAGAAGATAAAGTGCATTTATCTGTTAATGAAATTATTAGCTCTAGTAACAAAAGGAGGAGTCAGGACAGGACAGGAAAACCAAGGGGTAAAATAAATAGATTAACTTACTGGTTCGGCCTTAATGGACCAAGATAATTGTCTGAACTGATCTCTGTGTCATTTCCTGATATCTTTGAGAACTTGTTGGGGATGAGTGAGATGGCAGAAGAGTATAGATGGGCAAGTGTAATGAATGCATGCACTTAAACAGGAGGAAAGTGAGACTTGTAGGTGAGGAGTTCAACCTAAGTTTCTGTGAAAATACTGGAAAATGACACAGTATGTGTGTGCACCCGGAAGAGTACAAAGGGGTGAATAATGCCAACATGGAGTAGGTTTGTTCCTGTTAAAAAATCTTTATGACTAAGCTGTGCCAAATCAATTTATTGCCCTGCCATAACAGGAGAGAAAATCTTGTGGTTATAGGATAAGCAAAAGTCACTTACTTGGTTTTGATTTAAGTTTTTTTATACAGTTTCGCATGACATCCTCATATGAAGACTAGGAAAATGAAACTCCTATGGGTATTCAACTCCTTGGAAATTCAACAGAGAACTCTCAGATGAGGAAATTCCCAGGGTTCTGCTCTGGGAACTGATATTTTAATTAATAACTTGAATGATGGAATAGAGAATATGCCCATCAAGTTTGCAGATATCACAGAGACCATATGGATTATCAGCTTGTTGGAGGACATGCTTAGATTTCAAACTGATTGCACTGAGTCAGAAATATGGTCTTTAATAGGTTTCGATTTGATGAGAACAAGGGCACAAATGAGTATTTAGGCAAGCCAGGTACCTTCAGAAATATAGACTGAATAACTAGGTAGGTGGTAGTTCTACACAAGAAGGAAACTGGTGGTTACAGTGAATCATAAGATGAACTTATTCCATGCTGTTGAGAAAAACCCCACAGATTCCACTGGTACATACAAAGAGGGAGGTGTGTGAGGTAGTCCTTCCATCCTGTTCTAGGCTGTAAGACTCCAGGTGTAACTCTGTGCCCATTTTCAGGCACTGCATCTCAAACTGGAATGGTGGGGCTTAGAAACATTTTCTGAGGAAAAGTTGAATGAATGTGGTGGTACAGACGAGGGAATAGAAAAGCCAAGAGAAAGTGCTGGCAGTGATTGGGCAAACAGTAAACAATTGCTGTAAAGAGGAACAGCATAGACTGATGCTGGTGACAACTCAGGTAGAAAACAATACATGAAATTCTTTATAACAAGGCAGATTTAGGTAAGTCTCCTGGTGGAAGGTAGCTGGCTTAGCTCCAGGGCAGCAGCTATGTAAACCTCTGTTAGGAGTGATACAGCCTTCAGGCAAAAAATTAACAGACATTGGAGTTTGCTAAGATTCCTTTATGCCTCATTTTGCTGTGAAATATGCTGTTATTGTTCCCTCTTAGAAAGAATTCTGCTTTGTTTGGGATAACTGAGGAGCACTAAGGATGTAAAAAAAAAGGCAGTCCAGGTATCAGAGTTCTTGCAGGGAGGGAAGAAATCCAGCCAGGCTCCTGTAATTTTTTTTAATACTGTACTTGAGTGTTTGAACAGCTGCCTTCCACATTTCATGTGACAGCCTGCCCCCCTCAGGCTACATCCCTTTCTGAATGAATATTTGAATATTCTTGAAAGTGGCACTACTGGGGCAACACGTGATTCCCTGGGAGCCTTAGCCCAGGGATCAGCATGTTTGCCTGAGATGTGATAAACAGGAACAAACAGAGCCTTGCTCTGAATGAAGCAGAGAATGGCAGTAAACCGTGTCTCCTATCTATTATTTGAGTGCTTAAAATGCAAGCCTAAAGATATACTCCCGGATTCTCTTCAGAAGGGGAAATTAGAACTGCAATTTCCTATTGAATTAGACAACAGTTAAATCAGAATTGGATATGATGATTCCCTAAGAAAAGGGTGTGGCAATCATAGAGCCATGTGGGCATGTACATTTTGCCACTTTTTATCTGCAGCGTCAGTGCTTTTTCTCTCCTGAGTCCTATTCATAATTTCTCAGTGTGTTTCTTAAGTGGCTGTTTTTCTATGTGCATTGAGTTTGGGTGCTTCCTTGTCAGCTAAGGCTTCTGCTGAACAGCAGGATATCCAAGAGTTAATCACTACAACACTTAAATGTCCTTGAAATTCTCTTGTACAAGCCAGCTCCTATTTTATGTCATTACTGCTTTCTCAATACCTCTCCCATTGACCTTCAGTTAGGAAAAAAAAATTAAAAAAGGAGCAAAGAAAAATAGAGAACTTCCCACACAAAAGGGCTCCATGGAATATGGAGTAGGCTGCAACCTGTCTGGTCTACGTGTGGAAAAGCTGCTGTGCCCAAGAGCCACAAGTGTGTCCGGTGCGGCCAGGCAGGGGAGGGGCGTGCATTTGGAGAGGCTCACACGCAGGAGGTGGCACCGCTGCCCGGGCACCTCACCGCTCCCTTGTCAAACAGGACTGGGCTGAGCCTCTGGGCTATTTTGATGATGTTGTCCTCAATGGCTTCCACTGGCTCACTTCCTCACAGAGTCAGGGGTTTGGATTGCCCAGTAGTGCCAGCAGACACTCATTGCCAGTCATGTGACAGTTTGGCATGGAAACTTCATTTGAAGTGTGTGCAAGCTGTGTGCAACACAAGGCTAGCATCTGCTGCAGCATAAAGCCTAAAATGACTTTTGCAGTTCTTCTCTAAGAAAAATTATATACATGGCACATAATCTCTCAATTCCCTAAATGTGATTGAAAATGTTCTATACAGATCATAAAGAATTGTTTTAAAATAGTAACGGAAAATCTTGTTTCATTTGGTCTGTAATCTCTTAAGAAATAAAACCATAAGGACTTTCTCACAGATTTCCTTCTTTGGAAAGACAAAATTCTTACCGAAGTTCATGAAAATACTGAACTCTGACTTATGTTTGGAATTTCTTTCTAAGGGAATGGGAAAACATATCAAGAGGTTGAATATCAGTGGAATATAATATTTCTATATTTAATTAATACACTAGTCTTTTCTCCTGAGCATTTTAATACATGTTTGTTAAACACATTTTTCACAATGTAGTTTTCTTAAGTACAAGGTTCTTTTCATAGAGATGTTGGCTCTTTTAACATGGCTCCTCCGAGGTCATGTCTAAGTTTTAAATCCTTCTGGAACTGACACCAACTGTGTCAAAAACGGACATTTTGCCACTTGTTTCATTGATTTTCTCTCAGTGGAAGCATTCTCCTTCTTACAGCTGTTGTAAAAATTTTATAGTTCACAAAGTTTCCTCACAAGACCCTTGTTAACATTTCCCCTGTGTGGTTTTTTTTTTGGTTGGTTGGTTGTTTTTTTTTAACGTCAGAATCGATTACTTTTGTAGATCAAGACTTAATAGTCATGACTATTAATCCTAGTCATGCTTCCATTTACTCACTCGAAGCAAGCCAGTTGCACCTGACTTGAATGATTTAAATGTGCCTTTACTTTCAAGAGCTTGAGTAGCTGCTTGTGCACATGTGTGTGATAAAGGATGTGTGGGTGTGCTATATCATAACAGTGATCACAAGTTAGAAAAAATGTTGGCATCTTAAGTTAATTCATGTAGTTTTTCTGTTATTCCAGACAGAGCCAAGAGACTTTTAGCCCAAAGACTGAATAAGAAGGAAGATGCCTTGTGTGACAAGTACTTGCTGTGCTCCTTGGGGTGTTCATTTGGAATCTTTCCAGGAAGATGAAGTTAGCTCTCTGCAAATGCTCTCTTAGCTAGTGGCCTCCATATTGAGGAACTCTACCTACAAGTTGTTAGAATCATAGAATCATAGAATCCTTTAGGTTGGAAGAGACCTTTAAGATCATCAAGTCCAGCTATTAAGCCAACACTACTAAGTCCTCTGCTAAAAGGTCTTGTTCTTTATTGTCAAGATGGGAGAACTGAAGGGATGATGAAGGCAAAGCAAAGCATGAGCACTCTGGCAGTGCTGGCCGTAGTGGTTCTTGACACTATACTGGCTGGTTGGTTGTTTTGGGATGACATTGATAGGAGAAAGAATTTATTACTTGGACAGTACAGGAGGTGTGCAAAGACATTTTGGGAGAAGCTGCTTTCCCCAGAGAGCTTCCAAGTATGAGTAGATAGGACACACAAATGTCAGGGAAAATGTTTAATACACTTTTTTTTTTTTTTTTTTTGGCTTAGGGAGTTGCAATACAAGAAATTAAGTGATTTGTTTCAGACATGCAAAGTTTGTGAAAACTTGGAACTAAGCACAGATTTTCTCCCATACTAGCACAGGACCATCTTTCCCTGACTGCCAGCTGGCTCTGGTAGTGATGTCAGGGGATCCTTTCTGGTTTCAGAACAAGCACAGGAGAGGAATGTTTGTCTCATTAAATTTTGTACAGAATTAGTGTAGCTGGCACAATTAATCTCCATTAACCAGCAACCTGATATGTCCCCAAACCTGTTTAGGAGTGTCAGTAAAGGATAAGAAGAACTGAAAGGGCAAAAAGAATGGGAAAATCAAGAACTGATAAATGTATCTGCCTTCTTGAGCATTCAGTCACATTCTTAGTGTACAGTTTATTTAGTAGGTATGATCTTACAGTAATGGCCACCTCACAGGAAGTAGGCATATTTTTGAGGCACTGCAATAATATGGCCATTGCCATAAAAATTGAACATTTTTTAAATCAAAGCATCTTCCTTACGGCTGTTTTATCAGGACAGCTCAGTCAATATTTTCCTAAGGCAACCTGTAACTATTCAAAAGTCAGTATTTCCAAATTCCCATTATGAAAGAGAAAAAAAAAAGACAAAAAGGAGAGGAATGTGTCAAAACTTTAAATGTGAACCATGAAGAAGACAGTGTGTCTTTGTAAGTTTAAAGCACTATTAATACCAATTAAACGAGAGAGTTTTGCTTCTTAGTGTCTTAAGCAGCAAAGATGAATTGCTGGTAGTTATGACAATGTTAGCTCTGAATTTTACTTTTTTTTTTTTTTACTCTTAGCAGAGAAAGGTTCAGATTAAAATCCCACATAAAAATGTCAGTCATCTTTGGGAACATCTTCTGGCCTCCCTGACTGCAACAGTGCCTTGTCAGATAACTATCTTGTTCTCAAAAGGGAGGAAGATTTCATGCCAGGCAGCCAGTCTCCTCAGGTCAATTCCTTGCCCATGTGTGGAGTATAATATTGTGTTATTGTAGCTCATTTCAGAAGTCTGTGCACAAGATGCAAACCCAGATTCACATTATGCACGTTGTCTCTGTCATATTGGATCCTACAATCCTGTAGGAGTTAAATGGACCTATTGTGAATCCCAGCAGCAGACTGACAAACAAAAAGGTGCAGTTCTGTAACTGTTAGGTGCCGCACTCTAAGAAAGGGATTACCAATATATTAATCAAATCAAAAGTGTATAAATTTTATTTATCTGCAGTTATCCCCAACTGGTGAACAAGTTACCCCAACTAGTATCTTGCAGTACTAAGCTCAAAGGTTGTGTATGTTGTCCCAAATATGCTCTGTGTGTTCTAGGATATGTTTCCCGCTAGCAAGCTTTATGGCATGCAACTGAGAATGGTAGAGCTTTAGCTGTGTATTAGGTTTCCAGTATCCAAGTATTCTTTTTATACAATTCAGAACTCCATCTCCTGCAAAATATTTCAGGAATATCCTTGTAAAACTTCCTTCAGCTCATTATTGTCTGTAAAGAGTACTGGAATGGTTTATTCATGATTACAGAGGATAGCTGGTTGCACCTGTCATCCTGCAAAAAGATCACCCTGGTAACACCAATCAACAAGCAAAGTAAGATGATCCAAATATAACTGAAACCTTCTAAATGTTGACTTTCAGCTGAAACGCAGAGGCACAACTTCATTGCAGACTTTGCCTGATAATGTGGGATCTGTGAAATGTATTGTTGGCATTGTTATTCGGTGCTGAGAAGCCACTGATTTTTGGTTTTCTTTACGTAGTGGAGCCTGAGGAAGGACCCACATGATAAGGAAACTGTGAGGATAAATAATTAAAACAAGTAATTAGTTCAGCATAATTTGTTGAAAGTTGTTGGGAAAAGAGAATTGCCATGCAAATTATCAAACATCAGATCCATCTTGCTGTCTTCATCTGACGCTGAATACTGACCAGTGCTAAAATTGACATCAGAATTTGTTACAGCAGTAGGGGGAACTCCTGGGTAGGAAGCTAGTTTACCCTTCTAACTACACACAGTTGCCTGTGCTGCAGAGACGTGCAACTGACAGCACGGCTGAGCTCTGAGATCAGCACAAAAGTAGGTTTGCACTTGTCTCATACCTCATAACCACAGCAACACAGACCACAGAGCAGAAAATGTATTCTGGGCAAGAACCAGTGCAAAAACGCAGTTGGCATTCGATTATACTCACCTTCCTGAGAATGATGCATGCCATGATTGGCATGACTGATGGTTGGACTTGATTATCTTAGAGATCTTTTCCACCCTTAATGATTCAGTGATTCTATGCCTGTAGATCATGCCCGCGGTATTTGAATTCAGATGACCCATACTACTGTTTACAATTTCTTCTAATCTGGTCACATATAGAGAAGCAATACAGCATTAGAAAATAAACAAAAAAATGGAGGGATGACTTGTCATTTCCACACCATGCCTAAAGTGGTGACACAACAGTCATGGAAAGTGGTGAAACAGTGGATCATCTTTCAGTATATTTTCTCAGGCTCATTTCCTTAAAATCAAAATGGACAAAGAGGTGCCCAGCACCGTGTCAATGGTTTCCAGTTACAGCCTAATGCCCTCAATGTATTGCCTGTTTTTCAGCACTGAATGAGCATGTGGCTTAACTCTAAAGCAACCCCAAATTCATTATTACCATATGCATATCCCCTGAAGCAGAGAGCTAAAAGTTCTTAAGGCAAGAATGAATTTTGATTTATTTTTATTGTTTATTTCCATGGATAGACAATGATCTTGTGTAATGCTTAATACACTTTTCAGGTTTTCTTTTAACTTGCTGTCAAAATATTTTCAGAAAAAAGTCTCTTCTGCCCACAGACTTCACAGGCCTTTGTGTTCTGAATCTCTGCAAAGTCATGTCCAGATCTAGGAGGCTTTGTCATTTGTGTGCAGCCAGGAAAGCTCAGTCATGTTACTTTAGTGCGAAACACGATCTCTTCATTGCTCTTTGCTGCCTTGTCTCAGTTACTGCGTATGAGTGTGGTGCCTATTGCAGCAGTGCACAGACAGCATTACAACGACTAATACACATTACTAATCTTCCACATAATGTTGCATAATTACATTAATGAGTAACTCCATGTATCTAGTAAAAGCACAAGTTGGAATGGAGAATTATTTTTATCCATTCCTTTAACAGTGTAAAAAAAGCACTTAAATTTCAACATCGATGTGATGTTCTGATGTTTTTCTATTAGTTTTGTAAAGAGAACAGATCGGTTTTTGAGGGGACCAACAGTAGCCTGTTCTAATGCTATCCAACAGAATTGGCTGTAAATATATATATAAATATTGTTTCTTCTATGTATGGAGATATATCAGTTTCTATAAAAATTACCCAGTAGTTTAATACAGTATGACCTAATTTCAATACAGTTGTAATCAACTTCTAGAACTTGTTTATTCTTCTACAGTTTTTATCCATTCAGTTTCTCATTTTGATAGAACACACTCTTGCTGTGTTAGTAGCACCAAGTTTCTGTAGAAACTTGAGTGGCAACATTACAAATGAAAATGGTGTGTTACTTTATATATAGACATACCTATATAACTTCTTAATACAGCAACTGGACAAATTCTGCATGTCTCCAGCTCTCCAATTCTGTCAGTGTCACCACCATAGGTGCCACTGCATAAGGGAAGAAGGGCTGGAAGGCAAGAGACCGTGTGGAAATTCTTTCCTCACAACTGAACAGAGGTCTGTGGGAATCTCCTGATGTACAAATGCTCCCCTAACCCTGCAAATCATTGGCAGGCACACGAGAAGGTCAGTGAACTGCTGCTGTAGTTACACTGAAAACCAGTTCTTGGAGAGAATTGTTTGGAGATACTTCTTTCCCTGACCATGTATCTTGTGAGTTGTGGCTTGTTTACTCTGAATATTGGCTTTTACCCTAAAGCCAACTCAAAATGTGTCAAGGTAGCATCTATCATATTGCTTACATTGAATTGTGTAATACACTGTTTCAGTTACTTTTCTGTTTTTCACCTTGACCCTACAGAAAAGAAAATAATATTTTTTAGTCTTACTAATCTGTCCGACAAGCACACTGCTGAAGGCAGTATTTGACCAAAGGCAGGTCCCCTAAAGGAGGATGTAGGAATCTTCATTGTTAAATGGTTTATTTAAAAAACAGAAAACACTTAAGCACATTTGGAACTTCTGGAGTGTGTCTCTAAGTTGCAAACGGCTTTTTAGCTTGTTCCTCCAATCAAAAGGGGGATGACAGAAATGCAGATATTCCACCATTATGGATATAAGATTATACAAGATTATGACTCTATAATGTCAGTTTACCACAGTGGTGCATGTACTGCTACCAAGTACAAATACAAATCATGAAAAACATCTGCAAGTCTCTATAAGCAATTTGTCAGAATACTTTAAAGTACATGTATAATAAATGAAGAACACATGTTTCATAGGAACCAAATGAAACTAGAGCTGTAGCGAATGCTTTGCCAGAGACTTGAACAGCTGTGGACATCACCTCTCTCTCCTTCTGCCCAGCTTTAAAAGGCATTGTTTTCTTTTTAGCTTGACAGGTGATGTTTACAATACCGCCACTCTTCCTGAAAGACAGATTGCCCAAAATATCTCTGTAGACCATTTCCATCTCCTTAAATGCTGTCTTTTGATTTTCATTTTAGATATTTGGCACTTCCTGCTAAATTACAAAGGGTCCTCACTGCCCTATCCTTGCCAGCTTCTAAAAAGACATCAAACACCTACCGTCATTTACTTATGCAGAAGTATCGGGTGGCGAGCGTACAGCATTTTCTTCCTGGTGGCTACAACTAAGAGATGGAAAGTTTTTTTGCACACAGATGCACCCACACGCATACATCCTTCAAGGTTCTCAAGAGGTTTGTCTGACTTCCTTGAGCTTGATGCCTCAACAAGGCTACGGATTTCTTCTCTCTAAACATAATGTAAAATGGCAATTCTGAAATCTCTTTGTCATCACACTTTGCATCTCAGATTAAGGTCACATCTTTAGAACCATTCAGAATGACATATTACCGAGAGAAAAGCTTGGAAATAAACCCTTCTCTCCCCAGTAATATCAACTGAATACTGTAACTTCTATGTAAAACCAGGGCACACAGTTTAATTGTCTCTCTGGTCTTCCTCCTCCTACCAGTCTTTGCTTTGTTTCTCAGAGAAGAGCTTCCTGCTTCTCTCATTCCCGTTTCAGATCGATTTCTGGTAATGATAATCGGTGGGAGTGGAAGATGTCTTCTTTGATTAAATCTCCAAATATTAGTTCCCATACTTTTCAGTGTATACACTGATTTGTCAAGCCTTATGAAGGGGCAAAAACTTCTTCACCTGACAGCTCTGTATTATCAAATATATTTTTACTAAATTTTGTGTAACCTTCAGAAACATTGAACAGTCTTATGTTCAAGAAATGTTAATGAACTATAAACCTTCTATTACTCAAGTCAATCCTACATACAGTATAATATATAATAATTTTATGGTTTACTTTGATCTGCTTGAAAAAGTACCAGGAAGGTAAAATGCTGTCGTCAGCACTGAACATATGCAATCACCATTGTGTATTTAAAAAAAACAAACGGCTGATTATAAGATAGCTTAAATAGCCCCAAGTGTCCCTGAAGAGCTACTGTGTGCTGTGTAAAAGCTGAATAATCCTCCCCATGTCAGAAGGTGACTCCTCAGCTGTTCAGGATCATGAGCTGAAATGCTGCCACTCGTAAAAAAAGATTCAAAACACAAGAACATACAGTTAGGTAAAGATCACTGTGATAGTACTGGAATTAATCTGCAAGAGCTGACAACATTGAAATCAATCTAGCAAGAATGATTCAAGGAACGGCAGCTTTTACTGAAAACCAAACCACAACACAGCAAATTCACACCAAAATAAGCTCAATGGGAATATGAAATTTTTACATCGTATTTGGCTCATTTTTCTTCTTTTACAAAGATAACTGGAAAAAAAGGAGTATATTCAAACACACTGTTTAAATACATAGTGAATGCAGTATTCATATAACGCCAGAAGTGCAGACTGTGCAAAAATACTTCAAATTGTTATTGCTCAGTGATCTGAATAAAATACTTTAACATATTTATGAAGGCACATTGATAGAAGAAAAGATGCTTCAATCATTCGCGTATGTTTTAGTCATCAAAATAGGGGAATTCGCTTTGGCCCCTGTGCTTAGAAAAATACGGCTTTGACTTTCAAAATCTCATCTTTTCTATTTAGTCTTAGTATTTACATGGTAGTTTCTTCCCATTCAAGCTCCACATCACCTACAAAAGAAACAAATGCATTACATTAAACCACCTTGTAAATAAATAATAACTGATGACAGGTAGCTGGTTTGGCTGAATTTTAAAAGATCATGCAGTGAAACACTTCTGAAGCCAAAAATGCATGTCAAAATTGTTGTGTTTTGGTTTTTTTTTTTTTTTTTTTTTATTTCTTAGTCTGGAGAAGTTGGTGCACCTGCTATAAAAAAAAATTTTGAGACAATCTGTATCTCCTTACCCTCCATGGCATCCAAAGAGTCCATCTTTTGCAGTGCTGAATAATTTACAAAACATATGGGCTGGCTACTTCCCTTGCTTGTCAGCAGATCCAAAACACATTGATGCAAAAATATATATTGTGCCTGTAAGATGTGAATTTAAAGATGTTCAAATAGAAGAAAATTGTACTACTAATACCAAAAACCCTTTTTCTTTTTAATGTAACACCTAGACATTCTCAAAGTAACTGAAGTTTAACTCAGCAATATCAATACTTCAATGACAATATCAAATATTCCTGATCTGATTTGTTATGCATTAAAATTTGTGAAAATGTTAATCCTTAAGCCCAGTAAGGCGTATGAAATTAGACTAATCCTACCTGACACTAACTGGCTGTTCCCCAATCTTCTGTAAAGGTTTGTTTTATGAAAAGACATTTGATTACTTTTTGCTTTCTTTACCTCAGGCTGAAGAAAATGAACTACACAAATGTAATATTTAGATAAGAAAATTTTCCTCTTTCTAGCATAGAGAAAAACCACCAGGGTGCACTCAAATGCAAAAGTTCACGTAAATCTAAATCTACATGTTCTAGGATCATGCATCATCACTAAGAGCAAAAAAAACATTTTTTTTTAGTGATACTTTTTGAACTGCAGTATCATTTTTTAACAGACTGTAATGAAAAGAGTGGGCAACTGAAGTTAACTTGACACTTCCAAGGGCATAAAGTAAATCTAGGTAATGACTGCTGAAAAGAGAAAAAAACAAAGGCAGCAAAGTAAAAATGAAATAAAGAACGAAATGAAAGAATGAAAGCAGGTAGAAAGAAAATAAATGGATTAAAAATATCTTCAGAAAGGAGAAGTATTCTGTAAGTGGATGCAGAAAATGAACTATATCACAGACTCGTTCAGATTGGAAATGACTTCTTGAGATCACCTAGTGCAACCCCCCACTGCTCAAGCTGGGCCAGCTAAAGCATGTAGCCCAGGACCTTGTCCAGATGGGTTTTGGGTATCTCCACAGATGAAGACCAAAATAACTTTAATTCCCTTGACTTTTGTACAGGTAAATACATTACTGTAATTTTCCTGTTCAGTAATTGCTATTTTATTTCAGAAGTGCCATCAGTTTTCGATTCCAGTGTCTCAGATTTGTAATAGGAATTTGTTTCCATGGAGATGTTTTAAGGTCACAGCTCCAGAGCCATGGGTAATTAAACAGATTTTCACAGGCCCTTGGATCACACAGTACCATTATGCTTCTCAGTAGCTTGCTTACTGAAGCAATAGCACGGCATGGCTTCAAACTGGCCTTTGTACTTGGCAAGATGATAAACTTTGACAGATCCAACGGACAAATGTGAATTTCTAGAAAGAAAGTCTTAAGTTTCAGTGATGTTTAGACCGGTTATTTCAATTCTGAAGGCAGACTCTGAAAGCTCCATAACCTCTTGCAGTCATACAGCTACTTGTGGGCACGTAGCACTGGAAACCTTTCTGGGTTTGCCAGGGGAAAGTGAGGCAGGATACCTGGGGAACGTACAAGTGACAAGTTAACTTCCCCATTAGAATTAATGACATTCTTAACAATTTGTAAATATTTTTATGATTGGAAGTGGGAGAAAGAATAAAAAAAATCACTGAAGTTTAAGTTATGCACTTTGCATGTGTGCCAAAGACAGCCCTTGATGATCTACAGGCCACCAGGCAGAGTACCAGGATACTGAACTTTTATCTACACTAGCGAGTCAAATAGTGTCTGGATACAGCACCAGCCAGTGGAGCTTGATCATCTAAACTACTTTGTTTGGATAGTCCCATGCATTGTTTTGATCCACATGACCTATCTCAAATAATTTCCATGTGTGTTTCAGGTGTTACTGTAGCCTATGGGTCATTTCTTATAGAGAACTTGTGAAGAAAGTGGTCACTGCAGAGGTGTTTAACCATACCAGTGTGGGACATTCTGTGCCCACTGGCTACAGTAACAGAAAGTGACTCTTGGCGAAAGCAAAACTATTTTGATGCTATAACTAAACGCAAAAGAGGTCTGAGATCAACCGGTTTTTATTTATTCTACTCATAGAGCTCACAGACAGTTCGACTGAGAGATCTCTGAATTCTGGGAAGGAATTGCACCTCTCTTTGTATCTTCTGTGCTGATCACATAAAATCTGAATATCAGACTACCAAACAGTGTTTTGTAACAGAACTGTCAAGATAAGTTGACTACTGTATCTGCCATAAAGCTCTATAAGATTTGGTTCCCACTGTGCAAGTTTTGTTGCTGATCTGCCTTTTGCAGTCTTTCAAACATGAGCTAGAAATTTAAGTTCTGGGGTTTAAATCCCCAGACCCAGCTGAGGGTTGGCATATGGATGATGTCCACAACCAGGCAAGAAAGATCCTCCTGATGGGTTTTCACTCAGGCTCTGTCCAGCCTTGGGTGGGAACTGATTAGAAAATCACTGCCAGGTGCCCCCACCTTCCACATTAACTTGGAGGTGGGGCAAGAAGCCACCTCTGTAAGAAATGACTCTGGTTGTGGTGGAGTTGGGAGGCCTGCCTACACGGAAATGACCTGGAGAGAGAACAACCTGTCTCAGAATTTTGCTGCTAGCCTATAGATCAATACCTGATCTGTTTGGAAATCAGAACTATGAGACTATCATCTTTTATTGTATTTTGGAACTCTTTTTCCTAGTCTCTGCCAAAATACGCAAATGATAAAGCAGACAAAAATAATGCACATTTTAGAAACGTACACTGAGCTTGTCAAATGGCTGACTGTTTTAAGATTTTATTCTGGGGATGCTTCCATTAAACTGTCTTCCAGCCTTTGACTTATTTTCAGATTATTCTTGAATCTAGACTAGATTCATATTTCTAGTCAAGCGTGTAAAACAACCAAAAAAACTTCTTCCAGAATTCATCATCATGGGAAAGACCTGGGAATTGTTCAGCTGCATCAAGACTTCGAAAGGAAAAATTGAAAGCAATTAATCAGACAGTGTCTTACAAGAACTAGCGTTACAGGGTATCACCAGAAGGTCTCACAAAACCTTCTGAAGTGCAGTTGTTGAAAAGAAGTTAACTGCTCTCTGTTTATTCTGACACACTTTTCATGTTTCATGACATGATACAGAACAGCAGAGTTGCATTCCTAGTAGAACAAGTCTGCTTACATTAAAATCAGTTTAAATCTATGAGTCACATGGAATTTGATTCTGCAACTGCTCACCTGTATGGAGAAGTTGGTAAGTCATGATGCAGACTCAAAGTCTTCAGGCAGCAGCCTTGGGTTAGATCTGGCCTGAGGAAGGCCTAAGCTAGGAGCCTTATGCACATGCTGCTGGATTTCCATTCCACTGGGAATTTAGGATCAGCTTTAAATGCTGTTGTTACTATTTGACAGATACCCAGATACCCAGATATACAGCAGTGGTCTTCCTTATCAGCAGGTCATTGCTAATTTATGTCCATACTCAGTAAGTCACTTTTTTTAGACCCTCAAACCACCATTGACTAGATTTTGCAAGCTCAAGTCTGTGCTTAATTCTATCCATATGTGTTATTTAATTTGAAACAATTTTAAAAGAATCAAGGAATCATTACTGAGGACAAGGGTAAATGAATATTTAAAAGTTTGGAGGACTACGCTACATACACATACACAAAAAAATACAGCTAAGTAGTAAATATAGTCAAATTAAGTGATGCATGAGCAAATCCTTTTTTAATTTAACAACTGTTCTTCACCCAAAATTTGAAATTAATTTTCTCTAAGTCTGAGAAACTATGATTTAGGGTCTACAAATGAAATATCAACACTCTTTTCAGTCCTTGTCAAGACTTTGCTGGCTAAGTATGCTTAAATAGATACAAACCATGCATTTGCACTATGTTTGAAAACCAACGAGAAGCAGGATGTGGTAGAATATGTATTAGACAGCTGATTGTTCTGAGCTTTCTAGTCTTACTGTGTAGACCAGATGATCAGGTGACTAACCTTTTAACAGCAGGAAAACAGAACAGATAAATATATAAATCTTACCAGATTCTGTACCATACACATTCTTTCACTTCTTAACTCAGCTACAAGTCCATAGATATCCACAAAATCATGGTCATTTACATGTTGGGTTAAATGGTCAAGCGCAATATAAACACCTGTTCTTCCAACACCAGCACTGCAAACATAGTAGATAAGAAAGATAATGTTTTTATATTAATTTTCCTAGTATAAAATATTTTCTTGGAATGTTCTGGTTAAATTCAGCTTATTGTGAAGTGAAAACTTTGGGAAAAATTAAATCTTTTTCAGTATGTACTTGTGTATTTATGTGTTTGCTTGCTGAATAAGGTAAAGTAAAATATGGGTCTGAACCATGTTCTGATTTTGGTTTTACAAGGCGATATATCGGATGGCTGAGCTATAGCTAAACCAAACCTGTCTAAGTGGAAAAATGGTCCTAGAGGTTTTCTGTGAATTTTCTAGAGCTCACCAATTCAAATTAAAAAAAAAAAAAATCACAAGATTTTGTGAAATCACACCAGGATTCTGTGATGCTTTTGGTATTTGAGACAAAACAACTTGGGATCTAGCAAAACTTAAAATACTTTTAAAAGAAGGATGAGTGTGCAAGACATGCTGGTAGATAGTGTTGTTTTATTTGAAGTTTTGAAAATGAACAGGATTTTCTCAAAATCATTATCAGACTTCTCTGAAATTGGTGTAATAAATGCAGGGTATATCACTGCAGACAATCAGGAAATTATTTTCCTGAAAATCGACCTGCAAGATCTAATGATCAAAAAGTAATAAATATGTGTTTGGGATATGAGAACACACAATGCTGCTTTATAACCATCAGGAATCTGAGCACAGGTGGAGTATCTGGGCCGTGCTGGTCCCTTCATGTATCTGTGTTGTGAACATGGAACAAGATCCGTTGCAAAGGGGCACCAGATAACCTAAGTGTCCTCAAAAACTGAAGACCATGTAGCTGTCTCCTGCAAATGTCTCTCTAGATTCTTCAGTGGAGGGAAATGTCAGACGGTCGATGCCAATGATGTCAAATAAAATGAGGCTTTATCACCCATTGTGGGTGGCACCTGTAGGACACTGAGGACAAATAAAAAGAACTCCCACACCTAATAAACTGGGCAGTCAGGGGAGAGATTTGTGGCACCAATCCCAGCTTTTCCTTCCACGTACTCTCAGGCTCATACTGAGCGAGAATGAGGTAAAGAATCCATTGCAGACCTCCGATTTCAGATGGCTCTTTTGGAGTGTGCCCACTCACTCAGTGGGATCAGTGACCTGCATATGAAACGCAGGCACACTCACCACTTCCCTGAAGACAGCCTTCCCCACACACTCACTCTTTGAAATAGCAATTTAATGGTGTTGAGTATGAAATCAAAGGAAACTATGACAGCTGAACACCTCGAACCATCAGACCATTTATTTAAGAGCCTAAATATAGATTTTAGCTGCTTATAGACATCCAAGCTTGAAATCTGTAATATGCAAACCCTTATTCCTATTTGGCATTCTCTGTGGCTCCCAAATAGTTCCTTCTTTTTGATATGTGTCATGTACATTTTAAATACAGTTTTTAATATTTATTTCTTAAGAAGAGCTATAATTATAATAGAAGGAATTAAACCAAACATGTCATTTGCTATTCATCTTCTTATGATAGAGAGGAAAATTGAGCAAAACCCATCAGTACCTTATGATAACTGTTAAAGTGACTGATTAAATGACATCACCTCAACAGACCATACAGTTTTCTTTGTTCTCCTGGCAACTTCCCCAAGGATTAATATGTACCTGAAATTCTAAGAGACTTGGTGATGTTTGGGTGAACATGCATACCTGCAGTGAACCACCATCGGTGTATTATCATGTGCTCGACTTGCACGGATGAGTTTTACAAAATGGATAATAGGTGCAGTAGTTTCGGGGACTCCATGTTCTGGCCAAGAAGTAAAGTTGCACTGCCGCACCATCATGCAGTCTCCATGCTGAAACATATAAAATAAGGCAGTTTTCACAGAAGAAGTGTGACAGAAGGTCCAGTAAGCTACATGTAACCTTCTCAGCAATTTCGTGTAAAAAAAGAAAGTCAAGAGTGCATAGTATTTATAAGATGTACATGTGTCAAGGGATAATTTGTTGTACAGAGATCCTAAGGCAGGTTTTTGGAGAGCTGACATCAAGTCCACCTTTCAGGAAGTGTTAACGACTTCAGCAGTCACTCCCCGTTTGCCTTCGGTCAGTATATCGATGTAATTTGTAGACTGCAGGCTGAAGTTTCTAGAGCTCATTTAGAAGCTTCTGGAACTTTTAGAAGTTTGTCATCCCAGTGAACTGGGATGACAAACTTATTTAGGAAAAAGCAGCCATTCTAAGGTTGATCTAACGTAGTGATGGCACACATACATGTTCTAAGTGTTTGATGTCCTCTCAATCAGAGCAGCAGCAACAGTAACTCAAAGCAAAAGGCAGGTTATGATCTGATACCTAAGTCAACTATGAAGGACAAGAATAAAAGCACAGGATCATGCCAAAGGCCTGCCTAAACCAATATCCTGTTTCCAACGGTAGCCAAGGAAAAAACCTTAGGGAAATCTATAAAATGTGCCAACAATGTATCGATAGTTCCACGGAAGATCCTTTCTATTCTCATTAGTTTGTTACTTGTGAACTGCCTCCGTCGGAAGCGTTATCTCAAAATTTAGTAGTACTTGTCAGAATTTTCTTCTACTAATTTATCCAGATTTTATGAAGCCGTGTAAGTTTTCAGCATTCTCAATATCTTGCAGCAAGGAGTACCAAAGTTTAATGAACTGTTGGATAATGAAAAAGTTCCTTCTTCATTTATTTTGAACCAACCACTTGCTCTTTTCATACCACAAGAAACACTGAGCATCTGTGAACAATTATGTGTAGCAGCTACTTTGGGTGTATATTTTAAAAACTGATCGGTGTAAAAGCAAAAAGGAAGTGTCTTTGGATGCAATATGGCAGCAACTGTGAATGATTTGCCCCACATATGCTTTTCACTTTCACTGGAAGATCATCAAGAATCCATCCATTTGTGAACAGAAGATGAAGTACAGTCTTAAAGCCAGCAATATGGCACATTTAATGACATGCTTATAAAGCACATAGCTTCTTGTGCGGGGTAGTTCAGCTATAGAGAAGGGATCACTTAGTGCAGTTTATGTTTTGTTCTCTTTCCAGCCTCAGCCTGAGTAACACAGGTGACTTTGCATTTTGCTGGCATGTATTTTGACTCTAAATAGTCCTTTTTCCAGTCTTGTTAATGTCTAATCTAGCTGAAAAAACCCTTTATCCTCTTATTAATTTTAAAATGTTCAATTGCTCTGTGCTATGTACATAACATATCCTTACAGGGTGACCACTGAGACAATCCCCTAACTGCTGTTTTCCTTTAGTCATGACAGGCCACAGGATGGTAATGCATATATTTGGATGCAAACCCAAATGCTCGTTCCTAGGATCAGGAGTTCAGGTCCTGAGATCTGGCTGCACTACATAAAACACAGGTCAATGCTGTGCAGAAGGTGGCTCACTTCATCTTGGGTCGTTATGCCCAGATTGGTTTCTGAGCCTACCTGCTGGCCTGACTTAACGTTGGGTGCTAATTTTCCCAAAGAGTAGAAGCTATAGCTGTGGATCATGTCGAAGATGGACATCTACGCTGTACCCCTCACCCGCTTTCCCAGCACAAAGAGTAGGAGTAATACTGATGATTCCCATTTATACTGGTTGAATCTCCTGGGGGTGGAGGCCAATACAGCTGGTGGTACAATGCAAAACAGCTGCGCTGCACCAGAGAATCTTGCCCTTTAATCTGAGAGGGTTACATTCAAAGGGATTTGTCTGATCCCAGAATGGTTAGGATTACTCCTTTCTAGAAGAGACAACTGAGGTGTCCAAATAGAAACCTCACCTCCCACCAGACCAGAGGTTCAATAACCTTGATAGGCCCTTTCATAAAACCCAAACAAAACAAAACAAAACCAAAAAACAACCCCACCAGGAATTAAACTAAAATGCAGGAAAACCAGGCAGTACAGTGCATACGCATTAGATTAAAATAAGAATATTGAAGTGTAGTTGGGTGGGATGGAGCACATCTGATGATGTTCTTTGAGGTTTTGGGGTTTTATTCAATCAGCTTCCAATTCTGGCTTACCCTTTCAATTTTTAGGTCTCTGATGGTCCAGTCTATTTGAATATCTTCCACCAATTTAGTAATCACTATATCCCCAAACACAGTCACTGGTTTATTGTCTTCTGGCCAGTACTGATGACATCTTATCTGCAGGGAGATGATTACTAATTAACAACGATCATATTATAATCTTGACAGAAACTACATATACAATTCCCAATTATATCATGCTGTTAATGCTGGTAACTTACCCGTCCTTTTTCAAAACATTGTGTAAGCATCACAAGTGTTTTTGCTCTTGTCTCCCACACCATTCTCCAGAAATCACCCACTGTTCCTGGTAATGGTCCCTGAGTTGCAATAAACTCATTTGGACATAAATAGCCCTAAGAGAAAGAAAATTTACGTATTAAATACGCAATGGTTGGCAAGGAAAAGAAGAGTTGGCATGTGACCCATCATTGTGTGTCTAGGTACCATTCCTAAGGCTAGAACCTGGACATGAATTTCCATAGGCCTGGCTGATCACTGCATGCCAGATGGCTTTGGAAACCTAAGGAAGCAGTGGCATTTTTTCCACTGTGTCGATCAGTTAGGAACCAATGTTCTAATAAAGTTTGGGAAATGCCACACTAATAGAAAAGCATTTAGCAGAGAAATTACAGGGATATCAGGTCAGTAATTCCCATTTAAAAATATCTAAGCCTTCATATTAGCTTTACTGCAGATTCAGCCAGAGGCCACCAAGAACCATGTCGGGTCGTGGCCAACAAAGGAGAATTAAATAGTGCTAAGGAGCAGTGGAGCCAGGGAAACAACTAAGGAGTGGTCTCAGAGATAGTGCAAACTATACACCACCTGATGATCTTGTCCTTCCAGTGATAGTCAGGGATCTGCTATAACGTAGGGATGAAGCTTACTCAAACAAATGATCTCTCATAAAAGATCTTTGAGAAACCTACTGTGGGGGTTGAATTTTATTTTAGTGTTGGCTTCTGCTTACTTTCTTTCTGCTTAGGTTAGTTTAGTGCATGGGTTCTCAGGGATCTGTTTCCTCAAAGAAACTAAGTGTACCCTACAGGAACTCTTATGTTCCGCACAAGTCTAAAATAACAACAATAGTAATAATAGCAGTGAATTCATGTTGTAGAACTAGCAGTCCATAATCACAGAGTTCTGCATATTGCTCAAAACAACTTTTGTAGCATTTTATAGCACCAACAAAGTTTCTTGTTGGAATTATAGCCCTATAATTCACAGCTGGCTGTTACTTAGTGCATTTATAATATACAGAACAGGTGGCAGTGAGAAACTATGTTAATCCTCCCTAGTTTAAGAGTGAGATGAAAAACTGTAATTCAGGGATGCAAAGCTCAGTTCAGTTACTGATTTTTTTTTTTGTTTAGTCAATGAAAATAAAAGTAGCAGCCAAGATCCCCTTTGTTAAAACTACATACAAGGTCTCTTTC
>NW_008605991.1:25057-90647 GCF_000691845.1 Merops nubicus
GTATGCATATGTAAATACACCTAGATAAATAGGTATGTAAGTATACACACACACATATTGTATATTTACAGCTACATGTATTTATATATTTACACATCTACAAACATGGAAAGTGAAAGCATATCAAGGGCAAAGCTCTAGCCCTGAGAAATGGTAACATTACTGTTGTCCATTCACTGCTGAGTGGTGACCTAAAGTAGATGCCTCTGTGCAGTAAAGACATCCAAACTCTCAGCAGGGAACACTCTCTGCAGCTGGCTTTTGCTGCAGCTTTTTGGAAGTTGGTGCTAATGTCCCTGCCTAAGCCCTGGCGTGTCAGTTAGTGACAGGAAGGGTGAAGATGAGGCCATATTCCAAGCTGTCTGGTCTCCTTCTCAGTGGTTCTGTGTACAGTCACAGCATCAAGTAACAACATGGTATGGCTTTTACTATCTGCTGTCAAAAACTAGGACATTCCATATAAAGGGAATAAATAGGTTTTGCTAATGAGAGTGGAAGATGGTCTCAGTTCTGTTGTTTATTCTCTGTGAATGCCTCCTAGTTACCTGGACATAACTGCTTCTACTTGCTATTGTGTGATCTGTTTAGACCACAGTCTGTGTGCCTTGCTATATGCTTGAATAGCGTTCAGTGCAAATCAAGTCTTAGCCTCACATGATAACACCAGTAACTGCTATAAAAAATTAAATGCATAGTTATAAGACACAGTTTGAGCTTCAACAGGACAAATATGACATAAAAATATAGATGAAGATGCTGCTGAGAATACAATTAGAAAATGGAAGGTCTAGAAAGAAAGATAAATATATATAAATAATGAGAAATAGAGTAATAGTTTCTTCTTTAAGGAGTCTATTTAATTTTTCTCCACCATAACTTTCACAAACTATTAAGAGGCATGCCAATCCTGCTCACGAAAATTATTAGCCATTTCTGTGAAACTTTCAGTTCGGTTATCTTTCCATTTTCCTGTTCATGTCCAATAGCTCCAACTCCTGAACCAAGAGAGACCAAACAATGCCTGTCTAAACAATTGACTTCAGTGGGAGTTTCACTATTGTCTTTAGTGATAATGGTATGAGACAATTTATAGAAAGTAATTTGCTGGACACAGTTTTGATTATTAATGAAAGTCATAGCTTAGTAGTGAAAATGGGATAATTTATATTTTTAACTAGTCATGTTTGGTAACAGAGGAGTCACATGAACGATGCCATGGCAACAGTAGTTGTAGTGAATGAAAGAAAAATCAGAATCTTGGTCTTCTTGCAAGTTTTTTTTTACTCTCTCTTCTACCAGAAAACAAATATAGTAAAAATATGAGAGACTTTATCTACTTACAGACACGTAGCTGGCATTAATGTAGTCAGATCCAGGAATACCAGCATCGGGCATCAGCTTTACTCTGTTGTTATTATCTATCATGGAAATAAAGTCTAGTTAACTAAAAGATTTGTTCAAAAACCATAGATGCATTTAACAAGTGTTCCTGGAGTGCCAGAAGTTAAAAAATGCTGTTATGGTTGCTAATCTAACAATATTTGACATGGTAGAACACTAATTACAAAGGGAATGTAACCACTTCCCTGTACTGTATCGTCATCCTTTAATGTTCCAGACATATTTTAATATAATACTTTTAAATTAAAATGGTGAATGCGCCAGAACCTCCAGTTTGACATATGTATGGGAGGATCCTCTGCCTAAATGTAGGGCCATGTACTTTAAGTCATATGCTGTTCTAGCACAGACAACCTCTGTGTGAATCAGACAGCAGGGTCAGGGGTCTGACAGTCTTTCCTGTATACTCGCTGTCCAGGTCACAGATATGAACCAGATCCTGGCACTTTTACATACCTTTACTTCTTTTACACAAGGCAAGCTCACTATTACAGAAAAAAAAAATATATATATTGAGGGTTTCCATTTTAAACCTACAATACGTATGCAGAAATGACAGAAAACCAGGAAAGTTGTCATATATGAATAAGTAAACACTGAAACCAAACATTCCACATTTTGGTGTTTGGTCCTCAACTTTATAAAAAAAAAAAGAATTCAAAGGTAAAGATTTATATTTCATTGTGTGTCATGAATATCAATTTTTAGTGATTGTAACTTAGAGTATGTCTTGAACAAGGCAGCAGATAGCAGGAACAGCTGCTCTGAAAAGTTAATAGCACAGAATGTAGCATTATTAACCAAGGAATGCCACGCTCCCCATCTCACATCACAGCTAATGCCTAAAATAATAATGACATTTCTTGTCTTATTAACTGAAAAATGAAGCAGTGTTGAGCACAGGGAGACAGACTCCCGTCTCCTGTGATACAATCTAGCCTTGGCTTATAAGTTATCATACAGTCACTCTGATCTTCTTTGGAACCTTTGCAGCACATGTACACATATCCTCAAGAAAGCACACCCAGGCTCCTGAGGTAGCTGAATGCACAAACATGTGGATTTTATATGTTTAAAACAATTACTTCTCACTAAAGGGGAAAAAAAAAAAAAAAAAAAAGAGGAAGAACGTTAAAGAGTTTGCTCTTTGTCTTGAATTACAAAGCTAAGAAACTACTGAAGCTACAGTGTCTTGCACCTGCATATTAGAGCTTGTGAGAGCAAGCTGAAACCTACTTGCAGATAAAAGTGTCTTTAAAAACATACAGTGAAAAGACAGATTACATGACAGAAAATTATTTCATAATGTGGACATGATTGTACTGCTATTTCAAAGGCAGATCAAACAAAAATACAGTTGCATTCCAAATATATGCTGCACTACTGAAGGTAGAGAGCAAAACGGAGGAGTTGATCAGTAAAAACATACATGGCTTTATGTTTGGGAAACGGTTCTTAGACCTGTTCCATGGCAGATCAGCATCAGTTGAAGCCAGGTCTTCCAGAAACTTGGGAAGTTCCTGTAGAGGAATAAATGTTTGTTGGCAAACCTTTGCATTTTATCTTACCAGGCTATAAGAAAAGTGACATAATGACCCAGTAAGAGGAAGACTACCTCAGTTCTGCAGCAGAGTGCGTTCCGAAGAACAGCTGGAAGCATTAGAGAACATTTTGCCTCACTGTCAACCCCAGTTACACCAGCAACGTTAGATGAAGCACTGCAGACGATGCTGTCAAGTTGAACAATTAAAGCTTACACGAACTTTCACCTTTACAAGTCTGGATAAAGCCAGCCTATCACCTTTTGCAGTTCTTCTCTGTCTTTTCATAAAGTCACATGCTTGGTTACCATGCCCTACTGACTCAGCCTGACTGGTGAATAATGCCTCTTCCTGACTGCTGCAGCTTGGGAGAGTTCTTGCCACAGCATGAGAACTGGTGAGAATTTAATTAGGTTGAGGCAACTGGCAATTAGCTATTGTTCACAGGACTGTTCATGAAAGGGGTGGGAAGAGTTATTTTGGGTTGTACTGCAGTTTCATAACTGGTCATTAGTTCTATTACTGAAGGGCAGAGTTGGAGAAATCGTCCATATTGAGGAATGTATTTGAAGGGGGTCTTTGCATACATAAATAGGTATAATCTCCAAAGCTGAGTAAAAGAGTGGAGACAACTTAATAATTTGTTAATGGAGAAATTTATTAATGTGATGACCTTTTAGTGGTGAAAAGAGAACAAAAAAATCAGAAAAATTAGATTTTAGCCAGAATTTCTAAGTTAATAACTATGTTAACTGTAATAGATTTTCCCTTTGTTTGACAAATGTTATATGCAAGTCTATTTGGACATCTAGCTAAAACACAGAGGAAGAGGTCTACTTTATCTACCAATTGCTTTGAATGAGTACAACACAGAATTTTGTCACTTGTGCTGAGTGATCCCTCCAAATTTTTCCTTTAATGTTACAATTACACTCTACATGAGCTACTTCCAAAAGGCAGGAGATAGCCCTACTACCAGATTCAGTGTCAATTATCTTCAAGTGTTCTTTTGCCTAAGTGTTTGAGACAGTTTGTCTTCTAGAAATAAAACTTAATGGTCAACTATTAGCAAATAAATAAATAAATAATGTTGAAAAATAGAAATAAGGGTGTGGTTTTTTTATTCTCATGTTTTTCTTTCATTGTGGATTCAAATATTTTGTCAATTTTATTTGATGTGTTCAGGTATTAAGAATAACTTAATATGAACATTAGCAAAAAGGGATAATTTAAAAACTGATGTAACAAACCAAGCCAAGAGTTCACTTAATCTGATACCCTATCTTGTACAATGGATAATGTGTGACATATAAAAGAGAGCTTAAAAGCCTTGAACTGAATTATATACAGTATTATGCCATGAGAAATTTCTTTCACCATCTGACATAAATAAGGACTACTTCACTTCTATAATTATATCCTGGATAATGTAACTGTAGGTGCTTCTGAACACGAGGGGAAAGATGGTTTCACAATGAAAACAAAGGACCTTCATACAAGGGACCTGACTTCTCTTCCTACCTCTGACACATATTTCCTTGGGGAAAGAATCAGGTGAAGAGTCGCAGAGAACAATCAGATGCTCATCTCCCTTTGAAAATTAACAGGGGACTGCATCCCATCCATGCCCTTCAAAATCTCTCTGAATGTTTCCTAGAGATGGAAAGTCTATGATTATGCCCCTTCCAAAAAGAGTTTCTGACTTAAAATCACCTTATAAAGAACGGCTGAATTTACATTTGTATCTGTATGTTAGTAAATTTTAAAACACAGTTAACAGACATGCAGTAAATACAAAACTAAATGGACTGTAACATACTGTAGAAAAATGTCTCTAAAGACACTCATTATTTTAAAGTTTTATCTTTAAATGAAACTCTGTCATACTCAACAATTCTTTTTTTTTTTTTACTTCTTCACTTCCCTCTGTCTTTTGTTTCAATATTTCCTCAGAAGTGTAAAGCCCCAGTCCTACAACTGAATCTAGAGAAAGATCTCTGTTCTCAGACACAGCTGAGTGACTTCTGTGCATTCCTGTCAGGATTCAATAGGAATGGTAAACTATAGCTAAGGGTGGAGATGTTAAAATTCTTCTCATTCAGAAAGCTGAAACTCTCCCACAAAATTTCTGTCCCTGAACTTTGTGTGAAGGAAAAACATAGACTAAATGCCTATGCCATTTTGCAGGTGTTGTGGGTCATGGGATCCCATACCATGTGCATGTCATGTGAACTTGAACCTGCCTCATTTGCCTCACTTCTCCAAGTCTGAGCTTGCCAGCTAACTAGTGAGGAAGCAGCACCGCTGTACAGCACTTAGTAGTAGAGAGGAAATAGAGAAGCAGATTATATTTTTGTAATGATGCTTCCATATCTGAACAAGCGCTCAAATGCCTTATACCTATTCTCTGCATCAGTATGGACTTCAGTCTAAATTATTATTTTCAGAACTGGGGAGAGACTATTTGGGTTCCTAATTCAATAACAATATGTCACAGAAACTGTATTTCTTTGCAGACTCAAAACTTTGAAATAATTAATTTACATTTTGTTTACTGCAGTATTTTATGGTACTGTGGTGACATTCAGAGGTATGTCACTGCTTTATTCATGAGCAGAGCTTATCGTAAAACACTTACAGAAGTATTTCTGTTTCATTAATTTGCCAGTTAGTAGAAAAACTTGACTTCCCAAAGGTATTGAGAGATACATGAATCATCTGGAAAGCTGGAAGTTTGAATACCAGCTAGGTGGTGTCCACCACAGGTTGTTGTGGCTCCACATGGTTTCTTTCAGCTTGTCTTTTCTGACAGGCTGTGGATACAGATCCATTCTCCCATAAACTCTTCTCACCACATTTACAGACAGGTCACATTCACACACAGACCCAGACTGAACCCTGGAGATCTTCAGGTACAGCAGCTTGGTCAGTCCAACAAATTAGATGAGATCAGAAATGTCCCTGCATTTCAAGACTAAATGAAATGGAAAGAGCCACATTTATGCTAGAAAACTCCAAAACAAGTTTGTTGTCTACAAACTGCCTATTGCAAATGATCCCCGGACTACTTTACCTATCAAAACATACCTTTAGAATTGTCCAGGAAGACTGCTAGCTGAAACAGTCCAAATTCAAGGCAAGGAATATACTAACACTTTATTAGTGTAAATTACCATATTCTCATGTCCAGTTCCTGGTACACTAGAATTTAGTAGTACAGGGACAGCAAGAGAGCCCAAGCAACCTCAGCACCATGCTTTTTTATGTGCCTCAGATATAACGGCCTGTGGATTTATAGCTTGACCTCATCTCTCCTACACACATTGTAGGATCCTTGAGTCACTTACATGGAACTAAAATGATGAACGTGGATGGAAACAATGTAGGTCATGAGGTCTGTTTATTTGCAGTGTGCATTGTCTGTTTCTGTGCATTGTCATTTCTGATAGTATTTCAAGTGCATTGTCAATCCTATTATTCATCTGATAAAGCAGGTGCTACAGACAGTATATTCTTATGGATGGAACCTACCCTGCAATTCTCCCTGCCCTTGGACAAGTCATCTGGGAAGATATCACTACACTCTGAAACATGGAAGATGAAGCTCAGAGAGAAAAAAAAAAAATGGAAACCCAAATGACATATAAAACTGTTGATTACAAGTGGACCATATAATTCAGTTCAATGAGGTGTCAGCTACTTGTATTTCTCTAAATTTGAAATGGTTTTCCAAGATTCTGAATTGATAAAACACCATTGTTTAAGTTTTAAGGCACTACAATGCTGTAGGGCTTAGCCATTGTGGGTCACACCTAACGAAAGTAATACTAGAAACTTTACAGTGATAAAAGTTAATATGTGAAAATGCTATTGCTATTAAAACTTTTCATCTGTTCAGTCATGCATAATATAACTATGAACACTCTTGTTCAAGTGAAATAACACTTTGCTCTTGGAAAAAAAGTTCTCCTTTCTTTATTGCTCAGAGAATTTTATGGTGCTTTTTATTATTAAATCCAGACCAATTTTACCTAAGGAGCATAACAAAAAGCTGTAGGAAATACCATTAATCTTTTCACACTTTTGATGATTTTCCCTCAGAGACTGAAATATTATAATCTAGCAGAAGAAACGCCAATTGTTGAGTCTTCATATTTGTTAACCCAACTGGTAAGTAATTCATGGTAAATATATAAATCCAAAATAATAAAGTCACTGGAGACTGACAAATTGGGGTTTTTTTGGGGGGCAAATGACTCTGTATAATAAAATTGATGGTGATAAAGATTCTGAAACAATGAGAAAAAATTGTTGAGAAAAAAAATATGATAGCAGTAAAAATGTTTAACAAAAACAGTGAAAATTTTGAGATTTAAATTCAAAAGTATATATGCACTATGTGTAATGTAATGTATATTTTGAAAGTTGGTCTCTTTTTAAACAGAAAGACAGGCTTACTCTGTTTATGTACTAGCTTAAGAAGGCGAAGGTTATTCACATGGAGTCTGTTCTCAAGAGCATGACATATTTGTAAAGGAACAAAAAGCAAAGTACCATGCACAATTTTTTTACTTTCCTCACTGAAACTTATGAACGAAAACCATTTCTGAGTTCCATGGCAGTATGACCAGGGTCTGAACATTTCACAGATAAATGTCAGCTGTATTTTGGGGGTCATCACCGCTCAGGAAAATGAACTTATTTAAAGCAGTTAAATATACCTCTATAAATGTTAGAAAAGAATATCTAAATAAACTGTTCTCAGGTAAACTACAGAGGCATTGCTATATATGTAAATGTATAAATATCATGGTGCTCTTGCAAAGATCGCTGTCGAAAGAAGACCATCCTCTGCTGACACTTTGGTGAATAATTCTGATCAGGTTGCAGTGTAGACTGCAGAATCCAAATCAGTGTAATATTACTTTCTAAACAATCAACCTGGTAATTGGGTATTGATTATCAAGGCCAGAGTCCTTCATGGCCTTGCCTGCTTAAAATGGACATGAAATGTGACACATGAAACGACCGAAGGTCTTGCAATGTTGTGACAACTGCTAGCAACATACCGAAAATTCTTCCTGAAACTTTAGGTTGTTGTTTGTGCAAAGCTCTTCAACATGTTGTAGGAAGGATTTCTTGCTTATTGGCCTGAAAGTAATGACAGAAGAATTAGAATCCTACAAGGAATTTCTTTGTTGTTCTTTTTATTCTTATTTAACTGCAGTTTATTAATAAACAATGCTTTACAGTTCAATAGAAGCTCATACTTGCAGGCAGAATATTATAAACTGCTTACAGCCTGCTTATTTGGTTTGTTCTCAGTCACTTGAAATAGAAGAATTTTCTCCCCTTGTTGTTCCCCCTCACCACACTTTTAATGTTGCTAACAGCAGTACTGTAGGGTAGGATTGTTTTTATAGGTGATAGCATTCCAAAGCAAGGGTTTGGCACGAATGGAAATCTGTAAAGTTATCATTGCATTCTGAAGTACATAATACTTCTTTGTTGCACAGAAAACATTTTAGACATTGCAAGGTTTTAGACCTATAAAATATTGCAGTGACCTCATTCTCATAATGACATGGTTTTTAAACCCCGAGGAGTTTAAATATCCCTGTATTACTTCCCAAGCTAAAACACAGACATGCAAGCTTCACCCCAGAGAGAGAGAAAGCATTTCTCCTGTTACCATGCAATTAGTCATGCTTTTATGATTTATACGCAGCTTGGAGTTTTTTTCTAATAAACACAGAGGAAGAAACCACACATTGAGACTCACCAACAAGCACAATATAAAAATCTTTAATCAACTTACTTGATGGATTTTCTATAACTAAGTAACCTGCAACAGAGACTTTTGTTAAATGTAGCAAGCTGAGAGTTAACCAATATCGTGCATGTTAATAGGTTCTAGATGAAATACTGAAGTAACTAAAGAACTAGATTTATTAATTTCATGGATTCAGATACTAATATATGTCAGATATCTTGGGCGATTGTCTTGCTTAGGTTTCTTATCTCAGGTATTGGCAGATATGGATATGGTAGTCAGAGTTTCTATCATTCTCTTCAGGGCTCATATGCCCTGGGAAATCCATACTTCCAGCACACCACTTCATATACATTGCCAGGCTTTGTTTTACACTAGGTACTTACTCAATATCACTTTTCTAAGGGCTGTTTCAGTGTGTAAGGGTAGGATTCATCTGACTGAATACAGACACCTATTTCTGAGCCAGTCAGTCTAGATTCCTTTTATAATCAGTGAAGAGAAATTAGTGTGATCTCATCTTATTTTAAGCAGATATCTAAAATAAATCACAGATGAACCATGCTATTGCTGTGCCTCTATAGAAACTAAAGAGCTCTGGCTGCTTTTCTAAAGATTGTTAAAATGAGTGCCTGTTTTCGTGCTCATTTTTAAATGTTCACTGTAGTGCATGGTGATTTTAAACACTGTGCTATATATTAAATCTTTAACTTGATCTCACAGCAGTTTCATGAAGATGTCACGTGAGCATCTATAAACAGGGGACTTTCAGATGGCCTTGAAACTTGGTCACCGTCATCACTTCTGAACCCATTTTAAGAATATCTAAGCCTTACAGATTTAGAAGCCAGATTTTGGGCACTTAGACTCACAAAGCTTGTCTAAAAGACCAAGACAAAAAATTTTGAAGCAATACAGTTTAGAAGATAAATTGCCCCTTCAAAAAACATCAAAGCACACCTTTTATGGGCTTTGTCTCTCCAAAAAGCATACATTCTTACATACAAATATTACAAAAACTATTCTATAGTGCGAATATAATATTGCTGCTGTAATATTAATAGAAAAGACAACAATTTGCTTTAAAAATACTTGTGTATGAAGTTGTCCTTAAACATTTGAATTTTAAATTAGGTAATAAAATGAGATTAATAGAGTTGCTGAATCATTTATTATTAAGCATCAGAGAAGTTAATTTCAAAGCTACAAAAGATGCCTTTGTGGTACATACTTTGTTATGACAGTTCTCTTCAAACAAAGTAAACTGGCTATGAAAGCTTTGGGTCAATCTCACGGGAGTAAAAAGCATAAGAATCCACAGAAAAAGGCTCAGACTCCAAATGTTTACCAGGATAACTGAAGCAGAGCTTTAGAATTAAAAGAAAGCAATAAGATGACAAAGCATGCAACTCTATTTATTTGGGATGTTTAAAAAACTAGCTATTGCTTATTGTATCACTTATGTTGTTTGCATTACATGGCAGATGAAACTCCTGTCTAGTAATATTGGCAACATTATAGAGCTAAAGTTTCCTGAAGAAAAAGTACTCTTAATAGCAGTGCCAAGCTACTGCATGCAAATATATTTATCTTTGGGCAGAAAGTAAAATTTTTAGGCCTTTTTTTCAGGGCAAAAATCTAAGCAGTCTTTGCAAAGAAATGACACATTTTTTTTCTTCAAATTAATCTTCATCATGGAACAACAGAAAAAAAATCACCTCCTTGTTGACATCCCAGGAATTTTTTTAATATTGTTGGCTTTCCTCCCCTCAAACTGATAGCAGTTAGGGGCTTACTGCACACAACTTGCAGTTAGTAAATGCAGTTTAGTCATTAGGAAATAAAAGTTTTATCTCTGCAGTACATAAGCAACCTGAGTATGTCATTTGGTGCTTCAGTGCTAAAGGTACTTGGATCCAATAGCAAAGAACACAGGAGACAAGCAGCACTATCAACAACACCTTACTCAACAATATTTCCTTCTTTTACTTTCACTGAAAGCAGGGAAGCAAAACACTGGAATACCTCAGCAAATGAACTACACACTTACTGTTACATATATTGCTTTCTAGTTAATTTTTAACATTAATAACAGGTGATTCTTTCTAAAGGCATAATTGTATGTTCTCTTTCACAAGCAGTAAACATTTTTAAAGAAGTGAGGCACCTACACATTGAAACTTGCATCTGTCTTTAGGCATTTAAGTGAAGAACTTGATTTTCAGACCTATTGAATCCTCACAATTCTGCTGGTAGCAAATGCACATTATAGTGGCTTGGCAGGTCTGAAAATAAGATGATGTGATGTAAATGTTGATATGGAAATGAATGTCTAACTTTTCTGGCAAAGACGTTGATTGTATCATGTAAGAGTCTTCAGAAGGGATGAATTCTGTATTCTCACTAAACACTTAGAGCTTTGCCTAGTTTCAGCATCCTCAAGTTTCAAAAATTTAGTATTTTTTCCAACTCGCTTGACTTGGAATATGTATAATCTTACAGTATTTCATCAGTGAAAAATCCTCATCTACCTGTAATTTCTTTCTACACATTTCTAAGTCTTCTGTATAAAACATAAGAATATAGATATCACTAGATCTCGATGAGCACAATTTAGAATCAAACCATGAAGTTGCAAATTTCCCTCTTTCAGCTGGACAATTCCAGATTCCCACTTGTCTGACTTTGAAACTAGGAAAGAAAAACATTCTCCAAGATAAAGAATGCCTTATTGCCTTAAGTCTGATTTCCTTTTAAAACAGTGTATTGTTTCATGTGTGGGATTTTTTTGAAGTCTATCAAAAATCTGAATCCCACTCAGATTACTTATGATAGAGCTAGAAAGAAGCCATTTATTTGTGTTGGCAGTGGTAACTGAAGACCATATTGTCACACAGACTTGGCTTTCTCTCTGGGTCAATCATCTGAAATCCACAGGGAATTAAAACTTCGTCCAAATAGAAAAAGTAGAAATGAGTATATAGGCAAAAGGCTTAACTCATAAGCACCACTGACCAATGGAGGAACTAATTTTTAGCAAGTTAATTGAAAGCAATATGGAACTTAACCCTTCCTAAATATTAAAGGCCTAAGGAAAGAGAACAAATAGTCATTTCTTCCATTGTACGAGGACACGTACATTCATAAACCTTGCACTCTGGGGACAAAAAGCTCAGGAAGCCTGTTCTTGATGGTTGATTACTAAAGGGAGACTTGAAGAAAAAGGAAAGGCAGGAGCCATGCCTATCCTCACTCACAGAGTAAAGAAACAGACTAGTCTAGAGAAAGTAATGTGTGTGCAGAAGTGTTACCTCAAATATAGAAACTACTGAATGCAAAATATATACGAAAGGTGAGATCAGACAATCATTTTGTATACAATATTTTCCATAAAGAGTTGTAATTACTTGGTATTTACAAGGGTTACAGTGTCTGTAATTCATAGATATTTCTTCTGAATTTGTGCTCCATTTGCTTGACAAGCTGTTTCATGGAGAATGAAACAAAAGCCTTAAAGCATCCACCACAAGGTGCAAATCCTCAAGGAAGGATTTTAAGAAAGCGGGACCTGGGTGGCTTTATCCTGGCTTCAGAAAACATGGCTAGAGTGCCAGAAAAGCCTTCTCCTAGGTGAGCACCTGCAACAGGGAAGGGTCACTTGTCTCTCACCAAACCTAGTGTGCCCTAAAAATTTAGTAACAGAATCTATTCACAGCAGATGCATGTCTGCTTTGAAAGGTGACTTCCCAAACCCTATGGACATGTTACATAATTAATGAGATGCCCCAGTGTATGTATATTCAGTGTGCCCAATGAAGTGATGTTTATTCCAGTTTAGACTAATGGGCTATATATATGTTTTAACCATGGGTCGGTTTTTTCTGTTATTGCCTGTCTCATACCATCATGGAGATCAACATATGCCCCTTCAAAGTCAGCATTTTGGCCTCATAAAACAAATCTCATTTTCCACTGAATTCAATAGGACTTTATTCCCTGCAAACCCTCTGAAACCACATCCTACTAATTAAATGTCCAGCAAAGACTTGCTGAGAGATGATGTACTAGTTACTATTAGTAATTTTCAGACACTGAAGTTTTTCAAGATTTTTTTTTTTTTCTGATGACAATTATGTTAAAATACTACTTCTGGGAACTGGGATTTGCCATGAATTTTCTGATTTGAAAAAAATGTAGACCCCCCCAAAAAGTTTCAAATTGCCAAAATGGGACATTTGGCACTTTTAAATTTCATGGGGTTTCTACTTAAACTGACTTTCATAATACAAAATAATTAATACTAAAAAAGTCATTAAAATGCGTGAAATAAAATGTTTTGATTAACCTACACTGAACATTCAATGAGTTTTGGTTCATTAAACTTTTGAAGCTCTTGAATTTTTGATCTGGTAAGAATGGTAGAAAATATTTCCACTCATAATGTTACAGAACAGAAAAACCTTTTCTTGTTTCTTTTTATTTCTCATGTGATAACAACTACACAAATTTTCTGAGCATATGAGCTGAGATCATAGGCCACGATCCAGTAAGTATGAGAGAATGTCTGAAGAAACAATGTGTGAGAGGCAGTCAAGAGGGATCTCACAGAGCAGGCTAGGGTATCTTGATTCTGTGGATGAACTGTGTCAGCCATAAGTCCATGCCTTTACTGATTTATAGTAGCTAACATGATTAATAACATACTGGGTGAGAAATGACAAAGCACCTGGTTTCCAAAGCATCTTCTTCAAATGGGCACTGAATGGGATGGTTAGTAGATACAGGGGGAAAAAAAAAAAGATAATAAACAGTACTGCTCTTTTATTACCTTATATTTTCACTCAAACTCCCTGTCAACCTTTCAGGGTAGAAATATACTTGGGTGGACCAGATTTCAGCTGATTTACAGCTGTCCAACAAACAACTAAGCCAGCCTGGAAAAGGAGCATGCCCCTCTATATTTTCCTCACATGATTACAAGACGCCATGCACTGAAAGCAGCATTCTGCAGCACAGCAAGCTTTGCAAACACAGCTGACATAACTGACTACAGGCAGCCAACGCATGGCAGTAGGTTATGCAGATACAGTCCCATTCCAAAAATGCCGGAAAAATTTGTGAGGGTTACACTGCAGTCACCAACATTTAATACAATTTGACATGCTAACATGTCACTGCTTTAACCACAAATCACGAGAACGATAAGGACAACACAAGAACTGGGACTTTGATTGACTTCTACATAACTATTCCCCAAAGGCAACAGGTGAAAAAGGTCTTTCATGCTGTAACTGTGGACTTCTAAGACAGGCAGGAAAAATATTTTAAACATTAGGTTTGGCAGTAAGCTGCCTTGATGCATGCTGCCATACTTCTGCCAGCTTCTTGATATAACTCTTCTTTACCAGGAAAGATGTATCTATATGAAAGACAGTATTAGAGGCACCTAAAATATCCCTTTTGGTCACATTGATATGACCAGAACAGAATATTAAACATATTGAAACTGTCTTTAAAACATAAAAAAAAAAAAAAAAAAAAAGTTGTATTAAACTAAAAAGTTTTGAGCAGATAAAGGATATCCTGCTCCCCGGTATTATGTGTACACTATGTATGGGACCTAGCAGTGTCCCATAGAACATTTACTGACTTCCAGCTGAAAAGGTGGCACAAAGTCTTTCCTGAGGAACTCTCAGTTAGTGTCTGCACTTCAAAATTCAACAGTTTGTCATAATGTCCAACAAAGGGCCTGTGCAAGGAGGCTGCTGTAGCTTCAGTGCTGCTACTGTTTGAAAAATAATCCAAATTTAACAGCTGCATCATGTACCTTACAGGAATGGCAGAAGAAGAGTCTTTGCTTTTGGCCATTAAAGGAGTGGGGAAGAAGGAAAGAGAAAAATACAGAGGGAAGAACATGACAAATTGCAAATTAATACGTAAGACTGACATTAAAATAGGGGTGATGTCACTAAACTGCTGAAGCACTATTCAGTAAAGGCCTTGCTGTGCATAAAGCACATAATGACATGCATGGAAGTATGACACATAGTTTGCAATTAGTCTGTAGAGTTTGAGACTGTACAAATCTAAACCACACAAAATTTAGATGGAAAAGTGGCAGACTAGTACTCTGCAAACTGATAAAGGATTCTATTGCCTGGATACGTTGCTGAGATTGCAGCGACGTGGTACAAAACAGCTTCAGTCTGAGCAGAAAAGACAGTTGAGAAAAAAAGAGAAATTTTCTTGCATACATACTTTCTGGCTGCCAAAGGAAAGAAACAGCATGTTTCTTATGTCACATTTGTGTAACATTTGCTTCAAGGATAGGTTGCATAGATCAGTGCTACATTGCTATAATGTGTTATAATTACCATATAAAAAATTGCCCTGATTTATTTTAAAACAGTTGCGCAAATGTTGTATCTTAAAATTAGGGACTAAAAAGTAACATGATTTCATGATGACAGATACCACTGTTTGTCATTAGCATAGCTGCAAAGATAGACATTTAAATTTGATTAACTGTATCATTCAGTGTAGTATGGTAGCACACAGGTTAAGAGAACAGAATGGAAAACACACCACATTGCTTCAATAATACAAAAACTTACTGGATGACAAATATCTCCTTGCGTCTAAAGAAAAATGAAGAGTATCTGGAAGTAAAATCCATTAACACTTTAGTATATAAACACAATTAATACTATTCTTATTCAGCTAACAGTTTGGAAACAAGGCCATTTTGAACCTCCTCGAGACAATTTATACAAGTCAGTTATCACAGTGCACTGGCAGTGGCTCTGTCTTCAGAGAATGTTTTCCACTGTTACTGGCAGGGACTAAACCACGCTCAGTCAGATGAATGACTGGTGTCCCACACCAAACATACCACATCCATTACATCAACGATTGCCAGATGACTCGTAGTATGTTTTCTCATCTGTTACAAGCAGCCATTGCTGTGTGCACTGTCTTGAACAAGTTTGTACATGCAGTGAGCTTGCTCTGTACCACACACATAGACGTACACACACTCAAACAAAACAGGTCAACATCTACAACCTTTCATCTTCCAGCTATTCCTAGGCTGCAACAGTAGGATGCCTGACTGCTAGGGCAAGACTATTTTAGGCTTCTCATCTTTAAGGAGACTGCCTACCACAGCGTCTAATCTGTGACACAGCAGGGAAAATACAGGCAGGTGAAGGATGTTCACCGAACATTTCTAACTCAGTTGGACATCATATATTATTGAGAATGATAATTATATTTATTCAGTGAATAATATCCATATTTCTGGTGGTTTAGAAAGAGCAGTTTTCCTTCTGAAAAATACCTGACAAGATTCTTTGTGGGACAGAAAGTACGAATAACCTGGAATTGCTGCATGCACCTTAAAGGAGCAGATGTCAGGATAGCCAGTGTGCTGAGCTCCACAGAAACCCAGATGTTACGCAAATCTCTTTGTGGGATAAACAAAAAAAATATGTTCACAATGTCAATTGAAAATGACAGATTTGTTCTCAAATTAGTTGACCAGGACTTCTGGGAGTTTGACTCTTCCAAAATGCTTATGTAGGTTTGTAGTCTACATAAAACACTGGGCCACCCAAAAAAATTCAGAAATTCTGCATGTTTAAAAATACGTAGCTCTTTTTTGCTAACACAATTAAACAGTGATTTGCACTTAGATCCTTATCTCGTTGTAAAAAGAGCTGAAGATTAAGTGATTTTCTAAAAGCTAGTGAGAAGTGTCTTGAGGATGGAGGTCATTCTTTGAAAGAGGATCTCAGTGACCTGTGTAAATAAGAACACCACAAACACTTCCAAACAAGCAAAGGTCAGAAAGGGGTCATGGCTACAGCCCCTTTGGACTACTGTTTTGCCTAAGGAGTACGCTTACCGTGTAAATCTTTCATCCTTCAGCTCCAGGTCTGCCACTGTGATCAACTGATCCAGTTTGAACTTAGTGTCAATAATTTCAGCATCTCGTGGGGAGTATGTGCCTCCCTCTTTTTGCTTTTGCCGAATTCTAAACAGAAAATAATAGTGAAAAATAAATGTACAAAAGATTTAAGGATGCATATGTCAATACTTTGATTAGACAGGCTAAAACTGAAAATGGTTGCTGGGAATCCTTCCTTGGCTTTTATTCTGCTCTCCCAACAGCACGATTTAGTCAAATCGGGCAGTTACATTGTCTAAAATTCTTTATGTGTGAGACTCCAATCTACTTCACTGATAAATTTATTAATAAGACAGAAAACTAAATTTGAAGTATTTACTTCACATCAAGTCACCAATAGGTTCAGCCATCATGCTAACCTCAGGCAGCTGATATTCTAATCTATATCCTCAAATCAATAGAGAAATTGGTCTAAAAGGGTAAGACGGGCTCTGATTTATCTTATGGAGAAGCTGTCTTTCCTCCTTCCACTGTGGATGTTACCCTCACAAAACTAAACCCTTTGTGAGTCGCTCCCTCAGTTTGTACACGAACCAACCAGTCAGCAACCACCCACCACCACAAAAAAAAAAAAAAAAAAAAAAAAAAAAAAAAAAAAAAAAAAAAGACATTGCAATACTTCTTGAAATGGCCAATTGGTTGCATTTATAGGACTGTTTCAACTCTTCTTTACAACATTATTGAGTGCTTGCAAACACAGTACGGCAGGCATAAATAAATCTCACCTTGCAAAAGCATATACTGCTCCCACCAGAATAACCACTGAAAGTATACACAAAGTAACAGCAAGGATAACTTCTACAGATCTTCCTGACAGTCCTTCACCTGCAATAAAAAGTGGAAATATAGTATTTAATAGATTCATTACAATTTTAACATTTCTAACAGGGTAAAATCAGGGAGCGATGAGAGAAAGACACTCTTCTCTCCGTACAACTGCATCTGTTTTGTGTCATTCAAAGAGCTGCTTGGGAAAGAAAAATGCAACAAAACCAGAAACAATTTATGCAAAGGTTCCTAAGCATTGCTGGCTTATGTAATACATAATGCTAACAGTATAAGTCTACAGCTTTTTGTGCAGTCATCCCCTGCTGCTTTTCTGTTTTACCTGTTAAACAGGTCGAGGTAGGTCTACACTGTAGCAACATCCATCTGAACACTAGCGTGAGCTGAGCTTCAGTCTCTGTGCCTCTAAGAACAGACACACTGCTTTAACAGCTAGAAGTAATCAAGCTCCAGAAGTGGAAAAGGACGAGCCACAACTCTGAAGCCATGAGGCTCGCAGCCATCACTCACAGGCACGAAATAAAAGATGCTGTTTTGGAGATACTCTCCTCAGGGTGCCGAAGGAACCCACCTCATGATCAGATGTTGGAAGTGTCAGAAAAATGCAAATTTCGTGATTACTACAAAATAAGATAATTGAGTTAAAATTAAAATGCAAATCTTATTTCAGGCAGCATAAATTTCTTCTTAAAAGATGCCGGTTTTAGAAGTGGAATAGAAGTAGTTGGTCACAGTTACCTAACAGCTACTGATCTTTCTGGTATGTTTTCTGGGTTATGCTTCTAGAGGAAGTCTGAAGTTCATATAACCAAAGCATGTTCTTTAAGGAAACACTTGGGCAAGATTCCTCAGGTTATGTGTCTGAAGAGAAAATGTGTCTGAAAAAATCTAACTTCCTTTATTCACTTAAGATGCCATTGGTAATGGCACTGCCAGTGCTGTATTTTCCGGGCTACTCAACTGCAGTAATTGCATCACTTGTGGTGTATCAGCTTGATGTTGCTTGCACAACACTTGGAAGAGAACATAAAAGCAACTTTTAATTCTCTCTTCCACTTAAGTTTTGTTTCTTGCTGGTAGCATCTGAAATTAAGAAGTTAAGGCCATACATGAGTTTGCTGTAGTGCCCATTTTAAAAGTAGTGCTTGACATTAAGCTTTGGCACAGAAGGTACCAAATGGATATGAGGAGCCACGGATGTCTGAGTCATTTATCAGGTCTTATTTTTTTTTCCCATTATCTTTTATTCAGCATACAAACAGATGTTGTTTCTTTATGATCTACACCAAAAGAGAATGTATCACAAGTGTTCAACAATACAGAAGTGAATGAATTACGCTATCTGCCTGCCACTGAAGCATGATTCCTGTAAGCACTGCAGACTTTTCTGTTAGAAAGGAGGAAGCTACCCAGAGGACTGGATGCAGCTGGACACATTTCTAGTAGACTTGTTTTCCGTGATTGGATACACTGTCTTTCCCTTACTGGGCAATCTATTTGCTTCAATGGCTGAGAAATTTTAAACTCGGAACATATAAAGATAACTTTTGTGTTGCACTATCCTAAACATTCAGGGCTAAAGAAATAGTGCCAGATCCTTTCAGAATATTCAGGTAGTGAATTAGCATTTCAGGTTCTTCAGTATCAGATCATGTAACGAAATTCTTACATAGATTAGATGAACAAGGGAGCTCATATCACAGAAGATGAATGCCAAAAGAAAAATATGTGCCCACTAAGATTCTTCTGGGTATTCATCAAGTTGTCTTGGGATCCCTTTTCAGAAAGTCAGGGCTAATGCTTAGCTAAGTAAGTTTTGACTTACTAAAGTATTAAAAGAACTTAAAGATCTTATTGTGGTCTGCTGTGACAGTTCTCATTCCCAGTTTTGGGGGTAGATCAACACTGAAATGGAGGCATTTATGCTGGGTCTAAGACCCCACAACAGACAGCCAATTGGCCAGTGACATCAGAACCAAATGGATTCTATTAAACAATATTAATTTATTAATTAATATAGAGCTTCATCTATACATAAAGGATAAAGGGTTATGTCCTCAGATGAGGTGTCACTAGACAGAATGATCTGCAGCCAAGAGATTTCCTACACTGGGCTTACTGGCATAGAACCATAGAATCATAAAATAGTTTAGGTTGGAAAAGACCCTTAATATCATTGAGTCCAAACATTAACCCAGCATTGTCAAGTTCACCACTAAACCATGTCCCTCAGCACTACATCTATATAGCTCAAACACCTTCAGGGATGGTGACCCCACCACTTTCCTGGGCAGCTTGTTCCAGGACTTAATAACCCTTTCAGTGAAGAAATTTTTCCTAATATCTAACCTAAACCTTCCCTGACACAACTTGGGGCTGTTTCCTTGTTTCCTAATGCTTGTTATTCGGGAGAAGAGGCCAACATCCATCTCACTACAACCTCCTTTCAGGTAGCTGTAGAGAGCGATCAGGTCTCCTCTGAGCCTCCTTTTCTCCAGTGTAAACAATCCTAGTTCTCTTAGGTGCTTCTCATAAGACTTGTTCTCCAGACCCTTCCTCAGCTTTGTTGCCTTTCTCTGAACCTGCTCCAGCACTTCACTGTCTTTCTTGTAGTGAAAGGCCCAAAACTGAACACACTATTCAAGGTGAAGCCTCACCAGTGCCGAGTACAACAGGATAATCATTTTCCTACTCCTGCTGGTCACACCATTTCTGGTACAGGCCAGGATGCCTTTGGCCTTCTTGGCCATCTGGGCACACTGCTGGCTCATGTTCAGCTGGCTGTCAGCCAACATCCCCAGGTCCTTTCCTGTCAGGCAGCTTTCCAGCTACTCTTCCCCAAGCCTGTGGCGTTGCCTGGGGTTGTTGTGACCCAGGTGCAGGACCCAGCCCTTGGCCGTGTTAAACCTCATACAACTGGCTACAGCCCATCGAGCCTGCCTGTCCAGGTCCCTCTGTAGAGCCTCCCTACCCTGAAGCAGATCAACACTCCTGACCAGCTTGGTGTCATTTGCAAACCTACTGAGGGTGCCCTTGATCCCTTCATTGAGATCACTGATAAAGATATTAAACAGAACAGGCCCCAGTAGTGAGCCCTGGGGAACACCACTGGTGACCGGGCAGCAACAGGACAGAACCCTGTTCACCACAACCCTTTGGGCACAGCCATCCAGCCATTTTTTTACCCAGGGAACAGTACACAGTACTAGCTCTACATTCAATTCAGAGGGAAATGAAACAGTAAAGAAACAAACAGTAAAGCTTCTGGCAGTTCAACAAGCAAGATGAGCCATCCTGGCAAAACTGTATTTTTATTCGTATAAAGAATCTCTGCTAATGAACTTTGTCAGTGGCACTTTATTTAACAGCTCAGGCTGAGGTAAGAACTCTTGACAACATCAAAAAGATGTACAAGGAAAGGACATGTTTCCTCAGCTATTTTGGTGAAGCTTGGTCCAACAAAAATTGAGATTATTTGCATCAGTGAAACCACTGTACTAAAAAGAAACATGGAAACATTGCCTTTGGAAATAGAGAAATAATACTTCAGCAAATGACACTCTCCTTACCTAATGTTTTGACAGGGTCAGAATAGTCAGAATCTGTAAACTGTCCTTTAATGTTAGTTGCTCTGAACTTAAATCTGTGAAATGAAACCAAGAAGACTAATAAAATAAAAGTTTTTGTGCATTTCCTTAACTATTATTTCACTTAAAAACTAGAAATGTTTTTTCAGTTTTAGTATAATGTAAGCTAGAATCACTATTCACTTGCTAAATTGATATTATGACAGACATCAAGGACTCAGTGTCAGTATCTTAATTGTATAATCAAACTGTGTTAAATACTTCCCTTGAATTTGGTCTTATTTAATTTGAAAACTCAGTAAAACTCTTTTGTTACCTGTTTAAAGTTACCTATTTAAAAAAAGAAAAAAATTGTCTCCCATATTTATGCTCTGCCAAAATAAATTGAAATTAGAGACCATGAAGATCATTTTCATCTCCACCTTTTCATAACCGAACCACACGTTTTATATGCTTATATAAACATGTATTTCACTTAAAACTTTCTCTTGGACAAACATAGAGACAAATGTACTTACAGGTACTGCTTTCTTGGTTTCAGTGGGCCATTACATATTTTGTTTTGACTGCCTGGTATCATACATGTAGTATCAGCACCTATGACATATATCTCTTCTTTGCCACTCAGATCTTCCTTTCCTTCTACACATGGTGGGTTTGGAAAGCCTTCATTTGTAAAATATGGCCTTGGTCTGTTGAAGTAGGCATCATACCACTTAGTAACATTCCCATCATGCTGAGCTATTGTCAAGAAAAGAAATAATCAGATATGAATTACATTCTAACCAAATTGTAATTAAAGAAGATAAAGGAAATAAAATTCTTAAGAGTTTAGAATGCTATCAGTGCCACTCATACAACTAAGTCTATAACTGTATTTGCACTTGAACCCACATTTCCTTATTATCCACACTATCTATATTTTGGTAATGCAGAGTAAGTCAACTGACTAACAACTTGAAAATTTCAGGGGCAGTCTTGCACATGAGATCTGCCCACAGAGGACATCACTTGTGTGAGCCACTTTGAGCACAACTAGTAAAGATAGTAAAGATTATTTCAGAAATGGTTAAACACTGTTTCATAAATGGAATTAGTATATTTCCATCGGTGGACAGTACCCAGCAACTCAGGAGAAAAATTTTCAAACTGTTGTTTAACATGTTATTTTTCATATCTATCAGTTCAAGAGAATCTTCACAGCAATAGCTATGAAAAAAAATGTCTGTAGGATTAGTGTTAAAATGGAAAATTCAGAAAATGATGAGAGACAATGTGGATGCCTTACTTCTACACTTCGAAAGCAAGCAAAACGAGGTCATTAAATACCTGCAATTTGTTCTTAGGTAAAGTAAGCCTGACCATAAGATGTCCTAACATGAAACTCCCACTCACATTGGTGGACATTTACTCAAAAGAGTATCACAGCACTGCTCACATGAGTAAATGTTCATCGGTCCATAAAAAGGAATACACATTCTAACCCACAGTCTACAGAAGGGATTTATATAAATCCCTCTGCCCCCATTATGAAATGGAAATATCAACTGCACATGACAGCATTCTTTCACAGGCAATGCTAATAGCAACAGAAGAACAAACTTGCATTAAAAAGTTTCAGATTTACTTACCTTCCACAAATGCCAATTTTTTTTTTTTTTCAAAGAAATAGGAAATAAAGAAATATAATTATAACAATAGGGTCAGAACAATATTGGTGACTTCAAACAGCATGGCTGACTCTTTGTTGTCAAGCATTCCCAAAATCCAGTACCCAGCCCACAGGTACTGTGAATGATACTTTGCCCTTAGTACGGTTGCCACAGCTGTTTTCTAACGTGAAATTACTGAGACACAAGAAAGGAAATAAAGGAGAAAAGACAAACAGCATGGAAAAAAGGAAATAAAAAACAATTTTCAAGGTAACTTATAAAATGCTACCTCCAGCTTCCACGACAAGAACTTGTATCTTCTTGATAGGGCCATGATCATCACTGTAATAACATATTGGCATCCTGATCGTAATTGTCGTAGCTGTGACGAGTAATGCCCCACTGGCATCATAAACTGGTGCTGGTTTCTTTTTAGGTCGTGGTGGTTCTGTTTCCAAACAAAGATATACCACAGAGTTTTGTTTTAAAATGCTTTCACTACTAGTACTTTGTTCAGGCGCACACTTGAGTTACACAAGAGAAATCTTTGGCATATTTTCAGGGACGACTTAATGTTCTACTTAATGCATTAAGCCTCTAAAAACTGTGTTTTGACAAAAGTCTCTGCATATCAGTTTTCAATTCAAAGAGAAAACCATGAAAGACTGAGTCTTAGTTTTTCCGTGAATTTCAATCAATGATTCTATTTATTTTTGCAACTGTGATACCATATACTTATCTCTGTGATAGTGTTCCAAGCTGCTTGCTGATGGTAACTAAAATACTGAAGTCGGTAATTACTTCAGTGAATAAGCACATGATTTATGGTATTATTCAGACACAAATAGCAAATAATCAGTGATAAACAGCAAAACTGAGCACTGCAATTCAAGGCTGTCATTTAGGTGTTCCTGTTGCTAATTATGCAGCCCCTAAATAATAGAGAAAGACACACAACTGTGTACTTACAGGTACAATTCTTCAGCATTTATAGAGATTTCAGCTAAAGAGCCCTTTATGGGACATACCTTTGATATCCATGGTTATCTTCAATTGAATTTTTGGCCCTGCACCAGCACCGTTAATTGCATACACCTTAAAGAAACAAATACTTGTTTTAATGAATATTTGTAATAGCTTCAAATTGGCCCAATCTGGATATATTTGAAGCAACAATGAATGCTGAAACACTCCTTTTCTCATTCACACCTTGCTAGATCTTACTTCATCTTTCTTTGAAAAACCTAAGTACAGAGGCACTTCATCACTTGTAAAGTAGCTCTTACAAAAAGGAGAAAACCAAGCCCACTTAAAGAGTCATGTTGCCGCCTCTCAAATCCTAGTCTACTTCTAGAAAGCTCCCTCCTGCAGAACTGGACCTTTCATCTGAGCCAAATAAGCAATGCAAGAAGTGGAATTAAGAGAGAGATTGAGAGAGATTTAGTCTTGTAGTGGTCCAGAGTACAAAGCTAATAATTACTGATGTGTCCCACTCCCACTCACTCCACCCTCTTCATTGCTCCCCTCATTCCTTGGACTCGTCTCTCTTCACACCCTGGATAACATTCTCGCCATGAAAATCTCATATTCGGCCTAGGTTTGCATTCTCTATTCAGATTAATCTTTCACTCACATCAAAGAAAAAATCCAGAGAACAACTTAAAAGATTTTAGAGAAAAATCAGTTCTTACGCTGACATTATAGGTATGTCCTCCTTTGAGCCCTTCTATCATGGCAGTGACTGACTGATCTGTTTTATCAATGACACTAAGGTTGTGGATCTGGATGGCAGCAGGGTCATCTTCATTGTAAACCATAGCCTGATACACCTGAATATTTCCATTTGGTTCAGATGGCGGCACAAATGTTACTTGGAGCTTTGTTACTTCATCTGGTATCTTCTGAAATGTTATGTTGTTAGGTGGGTCTTCAGGCACTGAAATAAATATTTCAATGATCCATTTAAGCATTTTACTACTATTACTATTAGAGCAAAACTCGAAAAATTACAAATTATATTTTTGCATATCAGTATTATTTAACTGGTATTTTCTGTTTTTACTAAAGCCAACTGAAATACTTGATGCATAGTTAAATATTTATAAAGAAAATAAGAATTTGAAAAATTAATGAAATCCCACCTATTAATGTTAACATTTAATGCTAAAAATAATGATCAGATAGCCTTTGGTAGTGTCTAATCAGAAATGTTTCTTCTGATTTTCTATCCAGAAAGCCTGAAGGCTTCACTATACCTTGAAATACATCTGAGGTAAACAAATCCCTGCATGGGTTGACAAGCAAGAAGCAAGTGTTAGTCTTGAATATCCTTTTCTGAAAGCCCTCTGTCAACAGCAAGCTCTCTCCCAACATATAAACAAGCCATCCTGCTCCTAACAGGAGTTAACTCTTTAGGAAAATCTTCCCACTAGCTGATGCCCAGGCACAAAAAACATGTATTTTTCCCAAAGACAGTTTTTTGTCTAACATTTATTCCAGTAGCTTATTCTCAGGACACCAGAGGTATAAATAATTTTCCCAAAGCTCCTATCTGAAAGAAGTCTGTAACTTTTTTTCCAGGCAGTTAAATATTTATTGTTCTACATGAATAGACAAGTATGACTTCTAAATAGTGAAACCGAGCAACTGAAGGTAAACACATTCCCTTAGCCAATGATTTTGATGCAGTTGTCCTGCCTTCCAGGTTTTTTACACCAGCCAACAAACGCTAACTCAGGCTTCTCTGGAGTGAGTCTGTGTAAACTGTTCCTGACTCAGCCCTATGCTAGACTGTACAAGTCAGATGAGACAAGATGAAATGGAAAAAATAACGATTCCTCTCTAAGGTTACTGCACCTTCTAATGTATAACATTTTTACATAAGAGAAAAGGCTACCAAAAAGGATAGCTCACAGGACAGATACAGCTACCACCTAACTTAATCTTCATTCATTTTCCACAGTAAAAGATCATATCAGCCTCCAGGTATATATAAAGGACAGGGAATTCTTAGAATTTAATGTATTAAAGGCATTGGAGTTAAATATTTACACACACTCATATCATAACATTAGGGACACTGGATTTTCATACATCAAAGGAAAGAAAAAGGATAAATACAATCACTGTGTAGTATGTCTAAATCTGAAATTAACTTAAGAATATAGCTAAAAAAGCTGACCTGCAGCTAACTTCACTGGAGATAAGGCAACTGTAATTTACACACAGTTGATAACTAGTTTGACTAAAACAAACCTTCAGTATCTTTTCTGCCAATATTTTTGTCGTTTTGTTGGTTTGTTTGTTTCTTTAAATATCCTTAGTGAAAATTCAAAACCAGCCAAGATAGTAGACAGTGCATAACCAGGAACGACATGTGTAAAAGTAGGACTTTTTCTTCCCCATGTACATCTATTTATATTTTCCAAAGCAAATGCTATCTACTTTACTCTAACGTAGCCTCTCAGTGTCACGAGGTTGCTACATAGTTCAGTTTTATTTCTCTGAATAACTTAACAGCAACAACAACTTTTGTCGCCTTAGTATCAACCTCATTCTCCAGGTTGTTTTGAATCTGATTTGATTATTTTGAACCTGTGGAACAGCCAACTCAAGCACAGAACAATGTGGGCCTTTAACAGCAACCTCCTTTCACTGAGAATACGCAGACTGTGTCCTCAAGTCAGTACAGCTACCATTTATATATGGTAGAATTCATTCCACTTAATTTTTATATATTTAAACTTTGCATCAAGAGCAATGCTGTTTTGTGGAGTTTTCAATAGTCTCTTAGGCAAAACAGGTACCTCCACATGGGGAAGTCACCCCTTTCTAAGACAGATATCTTATACACACTTGCTAATACAGATGGGATCTCTCTTCAATGACTATAGAAACAATCTGGATGATTGTGTTCCACACAGACATATTTTACATGAAGCAATTTAAGATATCTGTATTCCTAAAAGTAAACCTTGATACTTATTAAAGAAAAAATATTGTGAGGACAAATATGCAATAAAGTGCACCATGCCTTTAAAATTCTCATTTATTTGTCAGATGAAAGAAAAACTGCAAAGTTTGATCTATATAAAGTAGAGAAATATACAAACCTGCTTCAAAAGTGGAGACAGTTACTGGAAAACTAGCCTTGCCTTCAAAGAGTGCTGCATTAACATCCCCCGTAAAGGCAATGATTACCACAGAATACCTCGTAAATGCTTTTAAATCAGAAATTTCTAAGACTTTACCCTCATCATTTGTCTTCAGAAATCGAGCTTTATAATTGTCATTATCTACCTGTAAAATAATGATAATAAAACAAACTATTACAGGACTTGAAACAACCAGAAGCAGGACGTTATTATTATTTGAACATTGTATTTGACTTTTATCTTTCCACTTTTCTAACCAATCACACAGAAGGGTTCACAAGAAATCTCTAGCTACGCAGGGGAGCACGTTCCCATCACACCCAAGTGTGGTCTTTTTAGCACTTCCTGTAGAATGGAATTAAGGAAATGGGCTGTTTGCTTAATGCTGTCTTCTACCAAGGAAACATGGACTTCTTGGTAGACATTGCATCAGGACAGCTGTAGGGACCTGAAATGGGAATCAAATCAAAACAGGAAAAGATCCAGAAGATAAACAGTTATATAGCAGAAAATTGTTTGGAATACAAAAAAAAAAAGAAAGAAAATCAGGAAAAAATAGATATTGGTGATATGACTGCAGAAAGTGAAATTCTTCTTGTGATATAATAACAGAAGCATTACTCACAAGACAGTGTGAAGGGAGTAATTCTCTCACTAGAAAAGCAGGAAAGCAGAAATAATCAGGGTTCTATCTAGAAAAGGGAGGATGGTGGAAGACATCTTCAAAACAAGTAGCAGCTTCAATATATAAAAAAGGATGTTACAAAACTGAGGACAATACATTGTTTCAACCATTCATGGAAATGCAAATAGAAATTTTATTTGCACCAAAAAAAAAAAAAAAAAAAAAAAGGATTGAAGATTATGAAAACTGCAGTGATATACCAAAATATGTAACTAAAACTATGACTTCAAGTTTAGTTAAAAACTAGAACAATCTACTGAGGGTTACAAAGCAATTTTCAGCACTGGACATTTTTAAGGTTGGGATAATGAATCATTTGTGAGGAAGACTTTAAGTGCAGTTGTTTCTGTGTTAGAGCAGGATATGGACTGGATTACATTTTGGGATCCGTATCATGCCTACATCTCAAATAATGTGTAGTTCTGTAGAAAAATCTACAGTGTTTGGCTTTATATCCAATTAATCTCTTCTAATGTTAGCTTAAAAAAAAAAGAGAGAAAGGAAAAATTGGGAGCTTTTCTAGTGTTTGATCAAGTATCATTTACAAAATTCTTTCTAAGTCTATTCCCACTACTTCAGTTAATGATGTTTTCATTATTGTTTCTTCAGTGTGTAATTTGAAAAGAGGATTAGGTAGCTGTACAGTAGTTTTCCCACTGGATGAAATCTGTATTAAATGCAGCTGGTAAAACATTAGAGTAGTTCAAGCATACCTTTTTATTTGACAGATATGCATCTATCCCCACTGAGAATTAACCTGAACTAAACTTTCTGATGGACTAAACAGACATTCATTTCCTGGGATGGCCATCAAGAGCTGAAACACTTTTTCCTATCTGACTATCAAAAATCTGGCATGTAAATATTTATACAAGAGCTAAGATACAACTACAGCACTACATTATTAAATATATTTCTATTCTACCTGAAGTTTAATGGTTCAGTTCTATTTTGCTTACTCATTTTCAGTAATATTTTATTCAAGACTACTTCTAATTATAGTAGCCAGGAAAACAAACTAAGATATGACAGAGAAATAATAATGAGGGAGTCCTTTTTAGTTTTTCTGATCATCTGTAAAACTCCAAGGAACATCCTAGTCATTCAAACAGAACCCTAGTCCATTCAATAAGGAATACTAATTAGTACCTTTTAAGAATAAGGACATGACAGAGTAGAAATCTGAAATTATTCTGCTCTGTGAGCCTATTTTTATAAATCCTTAAAGATATTCAGCTGAGAATTTAAATGAGGAAAGTTATACATATAGGAAGTTTGTGGAATTCAGAGTCTTCATAAAAAGCTTCCCACTGGGACAATAAACTATATACTCAAATTTTCACTGAAAAAGATTGTGACAGCTTTATTGGCCTTTAAGAAGGAATAGATTTGTCTACTAAGATGATTATCTACAGAACTGACATCTGTAGTTACTGATAATTAGATAGACAACATCTGATTATAAGGAATCCCTAAACATAATGCTAGATGTCTGAAATATATTTAAAAAAAAAAGCATTTGGTAAAAATAAAACTAAAGCCCTTCAAACTGAACATTTAAAACCAATTTTTAAATTCCTTCTAAATGTTGATGGGCTTACGTGAAACATTCCATACTTCATCTTACTTTAGGAATTTTACCATAACTTATATTGATAACGTATTTATAACACTTTCATAGTGTAAAACCAGATGGCATCCTGTTTATAATTCAGAATCTATCAGACAGAAGAAAAATTGCTTAAATATAAATTGATTAAATATCACACATAAAAAAATCAAGCTATGAAAATTGAATTTGGAAGTTTTATCAAAAGCACAAAAATACTTTTTGCTGTTTTTTTTTTCTTACGAAGCAATTCTGTTTAGTCAAAAATGACAGGAATTCTTCACAATGAAAAAGCCTTGTCTAACTTTAATAGAGAAGAAATAAAAATTGTTACGTCACTTCCAGTCACCTACTCAATGTGCCAAGGAACCATTTCCTCCCTGTTAGTATTCCCTTTGCTATCGTATGTCCTTTATCCTGTCATACTACTGCTGTGGTGGGCATGTTCAGAACTGAAGAGATTGTACTCTACACATTGTCAAATGAAGTTAGAGGGAATGAAAATAACAAGACTACACATTACTCTCTCTTCTAACTTCACTAAGAAGCTCAAAAATACATGTTTTGTTTTGTTTGTTTGTTTTTTTCTTAACTGATCTCCTTAGAAATTTTGATTGCACAAAAAACTCAACATTAATATTTTAGCATATGTGTAATTCAGGATTTTTGAAGCTGCCAACAGCAAGTTTTCCTGGGTAAAAACTAGTAAAGTGCTTCCCATTTTCACTGATAGCTGTGCCTGTATAACTTCTGGAAGAACAGGGATCCTATATCCTGCTTAAAACTTCTCACGTGCTTGAACTTAGAAAGTTTCTTATCTTGCCACAGGCCAGGAAATGAGGTTTATTAATGGTTGTTTTAAGGAGTATTGTCAGGGTAGTAGAGGATGAAAAGAGAAAGGCCACTAGAGCTTTTCTCTTATGTCAGCCTTTTTTTGTTTATAAAGATCAAGGAGGAAGAAATGTTATTGCTGTGCTACCAAAATATAGCTAATCTGATAGACAGAGCACCAAGTGGAAAGTGGGAAATCTCGTTCGACTTTAAAGTTTGTCCTCTGATGTGGTCTAACATTGTACAAGTTACTTCCTTTTGCTAGGCTCTTCACTCTGGTTTGTAAAATCACGACAATGAACTTTTCCTTTCTTTGAAGAAAAAAAAAGCATTTTTATTTTTACTGGCAAACAGCATCATTATTGTTAGGAAGAGGTACACTTCTGCAAAGCTCAGCTACTGTTTTCCTGTACATTTACCGCTACACTTTTTTTTTCTCCAAGACCTCTTATCAGCATACATTTTTTAATAGCAAGTAATTAATTTATCTTCCATTAAGAAATTTATAAATGTATAATTAATTCTTATGTGGTGCGTATGTGGAAATAGACACAGTCATATTGTTTTTCAATCCAGTTTATGTCTGTCCTGTAATTTCTATAAGAACATCTGCCATGGTATTTATATGGCCAAACATTAAACCAGAATTGCCTTACTGAAGTGATGTCTATGAGGTAGCTTGTGGGTCCAGTAATGACGACAGGTTCACTCCAGGTGATATTAATACTGTGAGGAGATGTAGCTAAAACAGTCACATTTTGTGGAGGACCATCTGGAGCTGCAGAAAAAAAATACGTGTGTGAATCATGGACAAAGACATTCGCAACAAATAACCCAGTAATTTTAGTGGCCAGTAGAGATTATTTTTCAATTTGAAAACAAAACTTTTTCACACATATACCATTATACATTGCTTAAATAATTATAACATTTTTTCTTTCTACTATATAAAGTGTACAGTGTAATTTAGAAGCACATTTTTCATTGCAATTACTACAGATTTTCTAGAGTATGAACTGCCTACAGCTTCATGTTAAATTGAAAATATAGTTTTGTAATTACAACCTATTTATATATATTTTACACAACATAAGCAAAATACAACGATTTAGACAAATAGACAAGCATAATATAGTTACGTTAAACGAATCAGTTAAAGAACACAAAGCTGTAAAAACACAAGGTCTTCTGCATGCTAGAAAAAATTTCCAGCAATGTTGGAAAGTACTAGTACAAATAACTGTATTCAGAAAAAAATATTTTCTAGGTTTCATTTAATCTCATTCTTAACATGTTTATAAACTCTGGGAAACACACACACAAAGAAGTGGTAGGAGTTGTAAGGGGCAAGAATGTTCATATTAGTAAATGGGATTTTCCTAAAATTTCCTTTTGTCAAGATGATATGTGAATTAACCTAGTTATTCTTTATTCATGAATAAGAAATTAATGAAATAATAATGACAGCACAGTACTTCTCAGTAAATAGTATTAGTTTTTCATAACGACCATGGCAAATTTCAGGAAAATAAAATTTGGAACAGACAGAAGTGACAGCAGATTTGTAGACAACGCCAGAACTTGGCATCATGGTGCCTTTTCTTTTTGAGTCTACTGCAAAACAAAGACAACTGTGATATATGTCAGTGAACAGCCTGTTACAGAAGCAACAACAGATCTGTACATGTTTCCACAACTTGGCCTCATGGTGCCTTTTGTTTTAAATCTACCACAAAAAATACAATTATGATTAACATATCAATGAACACTGTGCTATATAAAAGTGTAAAAGTGATCATATCTACCCTAATCAGAAGATGCAGTCTTTTCTCAAACATGATTAATGCATGAGTATATAATTTTCCACCATTAATCATCAAGTAAGAGGGCCTAATGAGGAAAATTAGAGTGTATACAAGGCTACTTAGTATTTTAGGAAGACAACAGGTTAGGAAAGGAAAAATAGCATTGAAGGAGGTATGTAGCTATTGAAATCTTGTGTGAAAGATCAATGAAGAGAAATCACAAAATTTTGCACTGTGAAGGTGAAAATTTTGCACCATGGTTGCAAAATAAACCAGGGGGATTTTGGAGTTGATAAGGTGTGATGAAGAGTTTAGGGTACTGGATATAGGAGACAGATCGCTGTCCTGGGATTAGCAGGAATATACTAGACTTTGTAGGCAGGATCAAATTCAACCATTGGAAGCAGTCCCCAAAAATACTGAATAGTATGGAACAACTGAATGAGGAGTCTAACTGAATGAACTGTGAAAGCACAGGAGGGATGGTGAAAGAGGAGACTGCTGAGAGAAGGCTGGCTGTCAAGTGGGGAGCTAGAACAGGCTAAATACAAGGGCAAGCACGTTCCCTAAAAACTAGAATTAGCACAAATTAATCTTATTTTGCAGCTAATGTGTGTCTTTCATCGTAAACAATGCTTTTGGTAACTATGGCAGTGGTATTATCTTTATTACCAGATGACATTTCCAAAAAATTGTCTAAAATTATACATATATATATATATATATATTCTCAAGATTTAGTTTCCAAATGAACCAGGTTTCCAAAGACAATTTTCCACTACTTTTTTTGAAGTACTAATGAAGTGTTTAATCTCTCAGTATTTTTTTTTCCAGAAGCCACGTTAGGTTTATATATTAGACAAAGATAGTGTGAAATAATTTTAAAGCATAATCTAATCTATCAATTATCCAATCAAATTATCCAGTTATTTATATGGATAACTATCCTATGCAGTTTATATCTGATACATTTTTAGATCTTAGCAAGAAAATTTAACTGAGTATGCTGTATTTAGGATACTTATGTAAAATGTATCTAAGCATTAATACCTGGTTTACTTTCATCATGAGAAGTACAATATGAGACACTGTCTGAATGATACTGAAATTTAGAACTATTTTCTGAAGTAATCTGTATAATCAGGAAGAAAATTAGAAAACTAAATGTATCTAATGTGTCTCATGTCCTACAAAAACCATCTTTTTAAAAACCACAGTTGCTTCAGTTGCTTCAGAACTGCCATATTCTGATTTAGGTTTGTTTGTGAAATGAATCTAGTCAATACAAGGCTGTGATATCACTATACCCTTTCTCTTATAAATCACAGCAATTTACTCAGTAGAAATGACCTAGTCTTATTCTCTCATTCCCCTATAATCCAATCACTTCCTCTCATAAGCACTTTTCTCCTGGTTTTCACAATAATGCATTTTCTGTAACTAATAACCATCATTTCCTGATTATCATGCTTCTATCCTTGCACAGGAATGTGGGTCTTATGGAGGTCAGGGTCATCTTCCCCATCCATCTGTGTCCTGATGCTAAGGCAGCAGTTAAGTGTGTTAGCTGGAAGATAAGTCTGGATAGCCCATCATTCAGCATAATCCTCAAAAATAAGACTGAATGCTAACAGAAATTCATGCTTGCTTATTTGGTTAAGATCAGCTTTTTTTTTTTTTCTTTTTCCCAACAAAAATTAAGTCTGAGGTTAAGTTATTTAATGTCATGATCACTCAGGTTACTTTTACTTGTATTTAAATATTTATATTAGGCCATATTGACTTTCCAGTGTTTAGTTCTGAGAGAACGAAAGGAACAAAGAAAAACAAGTTCTCTCAGGCAAAACTTGCCAGAAGAAAGCGCATAAAACAAGACATGAAATCTCATTGCTTTTCACCATGGAGAAACATTTCTTGAAGTATAGCAAGCAACTAGGTATCTGCAGGGATTGGGAAAGGTGCTGAAAAGAGAAACATAACCCTCTGCCCCATGCATCTATGTCCTAGCCTTCATGGGATATTTGAACATCTGGGATTTTCCTTTGTATCTCAGTATATCCTGGCATTAGGAGGCTTGGCACTTTACCAAAAGCACTGCACTGTGTAACAGTACAAGATGCAAAATAAGGTCAGTGATCTCACTGCCATTCATTTTCCACCTAACATTGGCCTTCCAAAACTATTTTGCTCTTAGAAAGCACAAGTTTGGCCAATCTTATTCTTATAAATGTAAAAGTGAAACCTGGGGTAAGCACAGGTGTGGAGGAACAAAGTTTCCCCAGCTATGGAAAACATTTCTTGCCCTTTCCCTCACTGTGACGCAACACTGATCTTCTGTACTCATAACTATATCAATCTAGGTTATGTTGAAAACACTCCATCTTGCAGAGTAAATTTGGCTCTTGGGCAATACTTCAGCTAAGTAATAACAGCGCCATCAAACTACTTCATGAGACAGTAGGACAATTCCTGTAAGGATAACTTGTAAGACAGAAGGCTGAATAGTTTATCTGTGTGTTGTGAGAACTGGACTGTACTGAACAACCTACAACATTTTCCTCGGAGAAATGCTATAATCACTTTCAGTACAGAACACAGCCACTATTTTTTTTTTTGTTTGAAACTTGCAGATTAATTAAAAAAAAAATTCCTGTAGCCTTAAATTTACCTTCATAATGAACAACTGAAACAAAAAGCTAATATACGTTAGTCACTGGATATTCACAATTATTAGGTATTTCTGATTTAGCACAACAGTCAAATCCTCTGCACATGTAAAGAATATTTAGGGTTTCTGTTATGCAATTTTTTGCTGTCGTTGAATTTTCATCTGTGTATTCTGGGAAATTAGTCTAACAGTTTTCAGCTTAAATGCTGGAACTTCCTGAATATAATGACTGTAATATTTTCTGTAGGATTTAGAGAAACATAAATTTCTGAGAACCCAATTACTTCCAAAGAAAAGTCATTTGACTATCATTTCACAACCAAGGTAACTTTCCCTTTGGCAGAAGCGATGTCTCATAGAGGCATTTCTTGAAAATCAGAAACACTGGCTAACTTCTGCCCTCAAATCTGCAAACACAACTCCCATTGATTTTATGGGCTAAGTACTCAGGGCATTTTACATAGCAGCTAAGCACCCTTAAGCCCTAACAGACCCTGTGTATTGGCTGTGTACCAGCAGGCTAATCCAGAGGATGCCTGGCCCTGTCCACGAGTGAAAGGAGAGGGAGATGGACACCTGTTCTCTGGACACACTCTGCAAGGCTCCCCAGAGTGCCCGATCTGTTCTGTGCAACCTAAATTTCTCCTGACGACTACAGGCAGTACCCTCTGCTAAAGAAAGAAGAGAACTAAGGTTTTTCAGTCTGATTAAAAATATTTCTAAGACTAGTCTTTGAGAAGTACGAGGTGAGATAGCTAGAGACCTGCCCTTGGAAAACATTAGCCGCTGCTCAGGGAGGCTTCCAGCACTGCTGAAGCACACAGCTGGCTACCCAGCTGTGACATGTCACCTTCCTCTTTTTTAACTCCTCAGCTGATTGCCATTATCCTAGGCAAAAGAACAATACCCAGCCATGAAAAAGAACACCCAGCCATGGTATCTGGAATAGTGCCCATGCTTCCTGGACTCCACAGGGGTGTGTTTTGCTCATCCCTTGACATGTCACTGATTCAGCTCACAGGAAATATTGGTTGCTGCCCTCTTCCCTCACCACAGACACAGGCCAGCAGCCCCAGACGCTCAGGTTGGAAGGACTGGTGGAACTTCTTTACCTTCTATCCCAACACCATTTGTTAAACTAGCTAATAGAGCAGACAAAAGACCTAATGCTGAGACCAACACTGTTTTGGCATGGAAAGGGTTTGTGCAGTCTAATGAGATTTTTATACTTTTAACTACCATGTCCTCAAGTGGGACTGACAGGAAACTAGTTCTCTCTTAAACCAAATTATCACCATCCAGAGAAGAAACCATAAAGAGGATCCTAACTTTATGTTATTATATGTGTTATCATTATCTGCCTCTCTGTCCAGTTTAAATCCCTAACTTTCCTAAGCTCAGCAACAATTTTTTGAAGAGAAGTATTTGCATATGTCAGCAGCTGAGATCTATCCATCTAATAGTAAGAAATCTCCCAAGAGCTGCTGGCTCTAGAGTTGCACAACTTCTGTTAGCTATTTTCTGCTCCATCTGGGGTTATATGTTTTGGTGGTTTGTTTTTTTTTTTTTTTCACTTTCATTTAAAATATTGCATTAATTTAGAGGCAGAGCATCCCCATAAGAAACACTGGACAAAGAAATTAAGTGCACATGAGAATGGCTCTGAAGCTGATTCCAGAACTTCTCAATCCAAAGACTGCTTCTGTGCTTCATGTGAAAAACTGCCTGTTGTGATGTTCACTATCAGTATCCAAATCTCTTTGCCCTTTGGGGTTTAGAATTTCTCTATTGCAATTTCTCATCTGCAAACAGACATGACAAGATTTCCTTACCTACTAGAAAATTTGTAAGGTATTTAAGGATAGATTGATGGATTACTGTACAAAGAGTGCACAGATACACTGAGGAGCATTATATAAAAGCCCCCTGTATTCACATCATGTGAATGTAAAAACATGAGTGGAACAAAATAAGTATGTGGACTATTGGATAGCCCTTGGTATACACCTGTTTAGGAACCTGGTATCTCTACTACTATTATTTCAGAAGGGGAAAGGAGTGAAGGAGCTGTGAGTTAGTCAGGGCACTCATGGTGTTTCTTAGCTGTTCTATATGGGCCAGAGGCTGGACTTCTGATGTATTCTCATCTAGGCTGGCTGCAAACTGGGAGGGAAGGTAATCTGTTCCCATGACAACTGCCTAAATAATTTAAGTTTCACATCCCCTTCTCTCAAATATCTAGTGATGACTTATCTGTGACAACCAACTCTTCTCTCACTTGGAAACTGAGATACTCAGCTGAGGCATGACAGTTCTAATATGTGTCATGGCAGTCCTGTTGACTACTCTGACTTGTAATCTCCTTAGATGGATATGGTATTGGAAGGAAACCTTGATTCTTCTGAAACTATTGCTTAAATTCTACTGCTAGGAACATACATTAGAATTTCAGAAAGTAGTATGAAGTTAGTGAACAGACTTCTATTCAAATAATTTTGAAAAGGACTAGTTTTCATTGACACACCCCACATGTGAAGATGTACTGAGAATGGCATATCAATCCAAAATAGCCAAATTCAGACTTACCAATTCTAGATGTGGAGTAGGGCTGAGGAATGAAATTGCTTTTGGGTAAGCAGTAAACATAGTAGAGCACAAAAAAGGCATTAAAATCTGAAGCAGTGTCAACTATGCATACCTACCACGTGATTTATATCATGATGTTTCATGTGTGGAGAGTTGCAATAAATCCTTATCAACTTCACCAGTATTGTAGGACTGAGAAGAAAGAACTTCTATCAAGTGTTCTTACTTATTTAGGTGAATATCACATTGTTACAGCATTATGACACATGGCAGACATCCTTACTTACAGCCAGGAAGTGTTTGTGTAGAAACCCAAGGTGAAGAACGGCCATAACCAACGTTTGTACTGGCAGCAACTGCAAATCTGTACCATCTGTATTTTTTCAGTCCATACACTGTCTCTTCTATTCGGTCATCCATCACATTTTTATATAAATATTGATGCATCTCATATTCAATACATTCCTTAGTTTCCCAGTCACTGCAGTGGATGGACTGTAGCTGTGTAGTAATCTTGTAGTTTTGAAAGTAGCCAAGGATAGATTTTGGTGATCTCCAATTCAATGTCACACTTGTCGACTGCACATTGGAAAACACAATATCCCTGGGAGCACTGGGAACTACAAATTAAAACACTTGTAAGATATCTTCATTTGAATAAAAAGCTATTTCATCTATAACCCTTTTATCCAGTGTTGAAAAAATATTTTAAGAAGCATGCCTAAAGACTAAGATTCAATATCATATGATTAATAAGAAGTAATTCTATCAGCACAAATCATACTGTACATGTGTAGGTGGTGTACATTTACTATAGCTTTTGAAATAAAGAAAAATACTTTTAGGCGTGGCATGCAGAAACAGCTTTGAGAGGTGTGACATTGTTGTTGCTACACTTGGGGCTATATCTCAAGTGAGGGAGGGAATATCAAGCAAAGTTATTTTTGGTCTACCCATAGTATTTTTCACTGCTGTTGCTACCTCGGATTCTTCACCTCTCACTCAGAAACACTCATCAGTCTCCCTTTCTCTCGGTAATATATGAAATCCTCAAGCAACAACTCAAGGTTTCATAAGTGTCCTGTTTCACCTTGTGAATGGAAACTATCAATAAATGCAATACAAATGCCTATATAAGTGTCTTACAAGCTGTTCAGGAAAAAAAAATTATATACACACATATACATGGGTATACACAAGTTATATTCATGTGCACGGAGACAGAAGTAGTGCATACGCATATATGTACATAAATACACATACACACATGAACACGCATTTATCCATATCTATTTTAAGCCAACAGTGTACTCTCAGCTCTCATAGACTGGATGCAACATATGGTTTTGTGCTATATCACATAGTCATACAGTAAGCTAATATTATCTCTAAGACTCTGTAAGATAATACTAATACTCTCTGTGGCAAGAACTGTGCAGAGAAATCAGCTCAGAAATCATTTTTTGCACATGGCTTTAAACAGCACTTCAGAGTCTTCTGGGGAAGAAATATCACTGGTAAAAGAAAAACACATGAAACATCCTCAAACTGAAACTGAAGAAGCCCCAAGGCTTACATAAAGAGTAAAAGGATCCCAGACCAACGTTACTGGGGAAGAAAGAGAAAACCTTCCTTTTTTTTTTTTCAGCCTTGTGGGAATACCTGAGGTCTACTTTTGTCTGCAACAATCTGTTTATAAAAATCATCATGATATAACAAGCTGAAGCTTTCCACTAAACGAGAATATTTAACAAGAAATGTAAATTCTGAGCCAAACCAAGCTGTGACAGTGAAAAGATTGAGAAATACAAATTCCTTTAAATAAACCCAAAGCAGGTGGAGCCTGAAGGAGAGGGGCCAGGCACAGGAACCTTGAGCGCTTCCCCTGTCCTTCCGCTCACAGTAGTAACATTCTTGCTTGATCACAGTTTTGAAGACTGAAGATTTTGAAGATTTGAAGACTCAGTTTGTTCACTTTCATAAAAAAACCCCAACACTGCAATATTTTCATAATAGCTCTATAAACTCTATTTGCTACTTATGTAAATTATGAGAAAGGGCTTAGACTGACCATTAGTTAATGAAAAACAAAGGCAGATAAATGTTCAATGGTTACCATACAAATTATATGGTGGATATATATATACCTTCACTTGCTCACATGTGCAGGGCTGGTAGAACCTTGGTTGGCACAAGTGCACTCTCTACACCTAGCACAAGGCAAGTTAAAGAGGCTAGTCACACAGAGGAAGAGCAGTCCCAACGTTATAACCAGCATGGTGGGCTTTCCCTCTCAAGGAATTATGCTGTCACAAAGAGTTGAGAGGTAGCAGTAAAGTCACAGTAAAGATGGAAAAGATGCTTGGCAGTTTCACAGAACTAGAAATTATATCAGGAAAAATAGCGTTGGCTCCGATTTGTGGGCTCTTACATCGAACAAAAGTCTAATAAAGCCAGCTTCCATAAGCTCTCCTTGTATTTTGGTGGAAACAGACAAACTCCCAGAGACTGGGGGAAAGAATGGAGGTCAGAAAATTGATGTTTCACTTCCCATCAGTCCCTTCTCCCACTAGCTACAGAGGGAGCCCATACACATTACCCTCAGAGGGCTGAAGATAGTATCTGTGATTAAGCCAGTGAGTAAGACTACATGAAAAGTACTATTTTGAAAGACAAACTTGCAGGTGCCATGATAACAGACAGATTAGAGAAATACTTCTTTCATACAAAAGCTTTTATCACTATTCCATGTTATTGTTTTTCCAGTTTACTAAGACTCATATAAACAAAATAATTCTAACCTACAAAAGAAAGGGTCAGTCAGCAAAAGACATAGGAAAATTTTCCCCACCAGTGCTTAGACAGACCTTTAAAATGGAATCAGAGCCTTAAACGCTAGTCCGCTTAAAATCTAGTCCATTTTGGCTCATTACTTTCATAGACAAATCGAATATAAAGGTAATCTCTCATTGGAACAAATGAAAAGATATGATCTAAATCTGGAGCAAATCAAACAGGTTTGCTCTTAGGGACGTAGTGAGGAGCAGTGACACCCAGTGGCACAGTGTCTCTTGCACTTGATGACTGTGTTCAATGAGACAATTTCAAGACAACTCCACTATTGGGTTACAGATACAAAGGGGATTACAATTACTCTAGCATGGAGAATCAGATTTCCATTCCTCAAGAATGACTAAAATTCCCTCCACTTTTTCTGTTCACAGATGGTACTGATTTGAACAAACCATTCCATGTTTCCTAGAGTAATCATGCAGCTTGTTTAAATTTTCCAAACATGACTCAACTACAATGAAGTGATCACTGTTCACTCTAAAAACAATAAAAGCCAAAAATTGCATCTTTGTAAATTATTCTTTTGGATTAAATTGGAACTCTAGCAAAGAATTATATAACTCCTCTTACACACTGCTGCTTTGTTATGGGTCTAACAGGAACTTTATTATTATTCCTGGCTGTCAGAAAGGTGCACTTAAAGAAAGGTCAGGAAAAAGGCTGTGTTGGTGGTGGTGTAGGACACTAATTGTCCAGGACTGTGCTCTGATTAGCTAGCTGGCATTCTAATGCTAATATTTAAGATTCCCAGGAATCATGAGCAGAACCCCTTAAGTCCCAAAAGCACATAACTGACAGCCTTGCCCTACTGAATTATGTACATTTTCTACAATTCATCTAGCTCTGTGAGTGGAAGTTTTTCAGTCTTTTTTTTTTTTTTTTTTTTTGGTGTGTGCAATGTGCTCTATTGTTTTGCAGTTACTAGCTTTTAATTCAACTTCTGAAAGCCAGCCAGGGAGATGGCAGAGAGTCTGGCCATGAAATGCTGCTGAATTAAGTTTCTGGACTGGAGGAGGAATGAGGTATTTTCAGGTTCATCCACCATTGTTCACACGATGGCCAAACTCCAACAAAATTGCCTGCAGCCAGATCCACGTGGGATTTTAAGCTCCTAAAGCCTATTTACGTGCCTCAACTCCCACTGAAGTTGACAGGAAGCTAAGCACCTAAACAGAAGTTACTTTCATAGATCTTGGCCCCAGATCCCTACACTGTTCTGGCTAAAATGTTAATCAGCCCTTCCGAAGCTGGTGGACTGCTCAGAGATTAAGTTTTTATTCGAGAACCTAAACAAAAGGAAATTCCTGGTAAAAAAAAAGCACAAGGACTGAGCAAAGACTCAGATCAAGTTGAACTGGGCCAGTGGAACTGGTTCAAACCAACAGAAATCCTCAGTAAAAAAAGTCTTAATCGTAATGCAAAGATAACCTAAGGGCAGCAAAGGACACGCACACAAAAAATCTACTGACAAAAGAGAGAAGTTACAGCTTTCTGTAAAGTCTTCTGTGGAAAGCAACGACTACAGCTGCGCGGGCCGGGAACAGAAGACAGTAATTTGATATGGCATAGTTCCTAACGAAGTTAATAAAAAAAACTCTGCCTACAGAACAGCTGCTTGTAGCTGGAGTTTGGATTAAAAGGACAGCGGCAGCCTAGAAGTCTGTTGGGTGGTATTAAGAGCATCCATAGGAGGAAAGTGAAGAACAAAGTAGAACAGATAGCAGTGGGCACGCAATAAAAGTCTTCAGAAAATGGGGATATCTGAAAAGTAACATTCTGTATTGATTATCCATATTAATTTTTGAAAGCTTAGTTACCCAAAGGAGTTCCCCGAGTTAAACTGATAACCATGATCATATTAAATACTACTCTAGTATAGACTACTAACTTCAGGGACACTCATCATGATATAAAGTCTTGCTCATGATGAATAAGGACATCACAAATAGGTCCTAAATGGTTTACTAACATAAAAATATAAAAAAAACCCAGTAGACTATCTTTTTACCATGACTTGGGACTGATACTATCAGATATGCTGTAAAGAAAATTGCACAGTTGAGAACATGCCTTAAAAAAGCCTCTGTGGACCATGTTTCTTAGTCCTTAGCATATGAGAAAACAGTCTCCAGCTGTGGGATTTAAACACTGAAAAATCAAATCCCACAAATCTAGAGAGGAATGAAAACCTTTAAGCTAAACTTAGAAAAATAGCGAAAAACTGTCAGTACTCAGGTATTAAATCAAATAAGAATACTCAGCTTTCCAACAAACTGGAATTCAGTCTACTTTTCAGTAAACAATGTATTTGACCTGTAAATACTTTCAGTTATAGCTTTGTACGTATGTCACCACCATTTCTTATACATGAACATACAGTTGACCTAGTCCCTACAAAAAAAATATTCCTTCATCCTACACTATACGATTCTTCTATTTTTATCTACTAGCTTATAAAAGTAACATCAATACAATTTCACTGGCAGCAACCGAGTGATCACTGCATTTGTCTAGTGAAGATTTGCCACCAACATTAAACCCTTTAGCTTACGTTTCCACACAACAACTAATCAGAAAATCTAAAAAAAATAATTCAACATTGCATAAATAAAATTGAAGTCTGAGGGGAAAAAACAAAACAAAACAAAACAAAACAGCACAGCTCCAGTCATCTTGGAAAGGTTTGTTTCAAAGATTCTTAGTCATGATACACACTGCAATTTTGGGTTGCTTTTACTTTAATATGGTTTGGAGATGTGAACTTGCAGACCTGACTGAATATGTGAAAAACATTGCTCCTATTTGTAGCAGTGACAGGGAACACTGAAGCTCTTCCATTTCCAATGTTGTGGCTCTGCAGTAGGTTGGTTCCTCTGGGTAACCACACTGACACACTGCGCTGCACGTCATGCTCAGGACCATAAGGACCATCTTAGGGTTTGGTCTTAAATATTGCTTTCAGTGCATTGTGGTCGTCTGTAGTTCTCTTCACAAGTTAAATGAGGAAATTTGTGTAACTCCAAGACAGCACTGCAATGAGCTGCCACAACCCAAGAAAAGCCTTAAGCCCTTGTTATGTTTTGTGCTCCTTGTAAGCCTAAATGAAAAAAGACCACATTGCTCAATAGGCACCTCCATCCAGGAGATGCAAACCTTGAATCCCTACAGGTCCCCCTGTGCAAGGAGTAAAGACATTCTGTGCACAAATAACAACAGTTGATGTTCATTAGCCACCTCCACACCAAAAGACAAAAAGACCAAAAGAAGCTTTCCCACTACCAAACCTTTTAGGCACTGCTCCCCTTCACGCACAAGGCATATTTCTGTGTATAGATACAAGTTAGTATTGGCCAGCAAAATTAAGCAGGGGTTAAATTAAAAAATATTGCTTCAACAAATTTCTTGCCATATTTCTTTTAAATAGAAGTTATGAATTATTCTCTATGTAGTAGAAAACAAATGGTAAGGACTGTCACCACAGTACAATGGCAGCCTCAACCTATTCCAAGACTCTGTGTTCAGTTATAATATTAAGAAGGAGTAGCAGTAAGGAGGGAAAAATTACTCTGCATGTCTTAATACTATAATCAATATGAGTAGTATTTTCAGAGAATAATAAGTCCATCAACAAAAATCTAAATTAAAAACATTGAAAGCAGCAGCAGGGTGTTGTGGTTTTTGTTGAGGTTTGTTTGTTTGTTTTTGTTGTTTTGGTTTAGTTTGGTTTTTTTTTGGGGGGATTATTCATTCTTTGAACCCTGCAAGTGGCTTTTTAATTGTTTTATTTTTGTTCTTAACTGAATGACTATTACATTCGTCCCAGGCTTGTGAGTTAACTCAATCTTCACAGCTTCAGTGTGCCTTTTGGAGAACTTTCCTACTATTTTATGGCTTTTCCTCCTTCCTTAAAACTCACTCAGCATTAATGAAATTTCATTTTTATGTGTGCATTTTCTTGAAAATAATCCAAGGCTAGCTAGCTATACAGTCATAAAATCCCAACACATTTATGCATGTGTGCTTACTATATTATATTTCATATCTTTATGATACATTTAATCACAAAGTAATATTGCCACTACAAAGCTGACCGTTTTTATAACATACTGCAGCTTGGCAGAGGTAGTTTACCATGACAATGGAGCTATATTAGATACAAAACACTACTAATCTCCTCATAAATTTCATATACATGATTCATGTTTCATTGTACCCAGATATGAACAAATTTTTTTTTTTAAAAAAAAAAAGGCAAATAATCTTGGTAAGAATGTAAAGGTCAAACACTATGCAGTGAGACACTGAGCCAAATTCAATTTCACTTTATGTCAGAAATAAATGCATTGTCAGTGACTCAGTGCTGGCTACATACTCTGTGACTAATCTTAGACCACCATAAATAAGAAGCTGACAACAGCTATAAAACTGTTTCCATTCCCATCCATGAATCTCTAATTCCTAGTACCCAGTCACCACAAAACAATTCACGCAAACACACAGTTAAGGAAATGTCCTAATAATAACTAGTTTGTTGCAAATATGACTAAGCAACAACATGTAAGCCAATGCTAGAACAGCAAGCAAAATTCTCCACTGTGTATGTCACAAAAAAACCCCATGTTTTGTAGTATAAATCCTTTCTTAGGAAAACTCACAGTGATAAGGCACATAAATCACATGTTGTTACAATACAAAGTCTTGGGTTTTTTTCTCCTGCTAGTACAACTCTGTGAAACATAGACCACAACAGACTAGCAGCCTGTCTCTCAAGCCCATGCTTACCACAACCGCAGCTTCTCCAGGTTCTCAACAAGCACTAATTAATAGCCAACCCCAAATTTCTCAAAAATCCCAACAATTAACTTTGCCAGGTGCCAGGCATTTTTAACACTATTAGAAGCCTTTCCCCCATCTTCCAAGAAGTAAGGCACCTGGGAAGCCTCCTGTTCTCCTCTGTACTGGAGGATAACATGCCTGCTATATAAGACTATCTCCAAAACCTTCAGGTTTTGGACAAGTCCAGTTTTAACTGTGCACTGGCCTGCCTGTATGCATACCCATTCCCAGTTTCAGTTTTGCTCAGGGTTTGAGTCAGGCTGAACAGCCATTCTCTTTTCTTAAAAGAAAAGGTGGAGAGCTGCAATTGTAGTTGAGAAGTGTACTTAAGTGCACCATCACACACATCCATGTCAGCACAGCAGTTAAGCTGGCTACAGTAATTCCAGGCAACACTGTAAGATATGTGTATGCCCATCTCTAATATTTAAACAATGCTTCTTGCAAAAGGAGACTGTGAACCATGCTGATGGACAGGAGTTTCTGAGGTAACAAAAGAGCAGATGACCCAAGCAGAAATCTTAAATCACCAAAGAGCTGGACAGAAGGGGACCAGCAGAGTTCAGAAAATGGTAGAATTTGTAGGGGAGCTGTAGTTGATGAGGAAGCCAATGGAGAGAACATTTTTACCAGAAATAGGTGTGACTGTGACACTTCATTGTTTCAATAAGAGATATGACCAGGCTTTAGTGGGATGGACCACACTGTGAGGAGAGGTACTCATCAAAGTACAACCCAAGCTGTTTTCACAATGGCCACATTACACCAGCAAGGGGCTCCTCTGCTTGTCCTCATTTGGAGCTCAGCCATTTGATTTGGAACCAAAGCAGCAGTAGTTCAGCTGACAACACAGTCGTGGTCTAGATTCACCCAGACATGCACATCTGCAAATCTAAATTCAAGAAGTGTAGAAATCAAAACCCAGAATAGGACATTAAGGCTTTGTGAATAAGAGAGATCCAAACGCTGAACCTAAAGAGGTCCATGCTGCTCAGGAAGCTACCAACAGGAAGCCTAAGCATCTAAACTCCAAGTTTAGATGTCTGATGCAAGTTTGCATAGTAGAGCTGCCTCCCTCCACTGTTGCTGCCACAGACTCTTGTTCCTATTGTTTGACGGAATTGGACAAAGGAAATATATATGAGACTGGGTACTGCAACTCATCTCTTATTTGATAACTTAGTAATGAAATTATTACAAAAGCTATGTTTGGCTTCTAAGCATCGGAGGATACAGTCACACTCCCCCATCCCACTCCTGTGTTTCCCAATGATCCAGCTGTTCTGAATTAGACCTTAACAACTCCACTGCATGAACTGATGTCACTGAAGAGGAAACAAACAAACAAAAAGACCTAAACACGGTAATTGCTCCTGTAATTCAGTAGGAAGTCAAAGTCTGTTTCTGGATCCCACTCACTGAACATTAATTTTGCTTTTTATATTAAACTGTTACTGAAGAAGAAAAAAAACTCAAGATAAATAATTCCAAGAGTAGAAATCATCCCTAACTGGGGAAGAGAACTGAAACAGGCAATTGCTTCCTGGATTGGGAGTTAGATTCCTCTTCACTTCCAGTTTAGAAGCCAGTCACATAGCTATTTACACAGAATCAATGTCATATTTTGCACCAGATTTTATCTCCAAGTCACAGGTGCCAAATGAAAGCACAGCCAGAATTAGGTGAAGTGTGAAGTGTGCACGGAGAGGGAAAGGAAGACAGACTTTAGATGACAATTTTCTACTCCAGTGCCAAAAAACCTGCCAACATTCTTCTTCGGCTTTAGCTCACAATTGCCTTTCTTATTAAAAAATCCTATTCATCAAGGGGTATGACAAAGTCTGCTTGAAGAAGTTAAATTCTTCTCAATTACAAAAATTCTGAAAGCTTAAATGTCAGTCAATGAAGTCATAGCATTGGCCACTAGTAGAAACAAAACAACAAAAATTTTGCTCCCCAAATTTTTTTCAGACTTGCAGTATCAAATATCCTTAAAAGTATCAGGAAAAAAGAGCAGAGATTTTAAGACAAAAATTAACAAGTGATCAAAAATTAATAAAATAACCAAACACCACAAAAAAAGGTACTTTCTCTTTGCTTTTTTAAATAGCCATTAGTTCACATCACCAAGTGTATCCTAAAATGGAAGAAAGAGGAAGCCTTGTTTTTCCACATCTACTATTAGCAAGAAATATAAACAACAGAAGGATTTAGTTGCTTGAATTGAAGCAAGTATCTCAGGCCTGCTTGTTTCATAGTCATCATTTAAGTCAAACAAAAGAATTAATAGTAAAATAAATAAAAATAAAACTTGAAAAGTTTCTTACCTTTTTCTGGAAGTGTACTGGCATTGCATATCTGTTCTTCACCATCACCAGCAGATGTTGCAGCTTTTATTTTAAACTGGTAAGTAATATTGGAAAGCAGATTTCTAAAAGTATGCAGTGTATCGTAAGATGAAAAATTTGTAGAATTTCCTTCAACTGCTAGGATGTAGTGAGTGATTATACCGTTGGATGAAGCAGGAGGGTCCCACTGCACTAGGATCGATTGCCAACTTGTTGCAACACAATGAACATTCTGGACAACTTCTGGTACTTAAAAGATACACATGCACCAAAGATTAACATTCACACACAATTAAAATGCTAATCACAGACCAAGATAGTCAGAGAAGCAGACCCAATGTTCATAGCAAGGGTCAAACATTTCAGTGGCAGACAAACTGATAAAAGAAATATGTTGAGAGAATAAAAATGTGTCTTTGGTTGCTATGAACATGAGTATCCTTGAAACACTTTTTTCATCAAAATGAAGTAAAACAAACACAATAGTGTGAAATCCATATACACACTCCCCAACAGTATCAATATCAGAAGTCCCTTATTTATCTGTTAGCTTTTTTTCCTTTTAGGCACTCTGTCATATCTCTCTGTCCTTTCAGCAGAGGCACAACCTGCACATGAGTCACTGAGCAAGTTTCAGAGCTGTCTTATAAAGGCTGTTACCTTACTGTTCCCCACCTCCTAGCTCATCAGGAGATATTTTTTTAAAATGTTCATAAGAGTTTAATAAAAGGTAACAAATACTATACTTATGGTGAAAATAGATAATTATCTGTGAACAACTGATTTAATAGAACAACGAATTAAAGTACCTCAGGAAGGGCTAAAGTGCTGGCTGTATCAGCCAAAAGAAAACAACTACTTTCTCTATTGAAACATGTCTTGGAATCCATAAAATAGTGAAAAAACTGTCAGTGAGACAGCAGAAATAGAAGGAAATATTCATTATTACTGCACAGAGGTAAATGAATCTCTATCAAATGATCAGTTTTCTTTTCAGTATTCAAGGAAAATCTTGTTCTAAAAAAGCAGCATCTGCAAATGAAAGCCAATTAACTGGCACTTTTAATAAAGGCTAGAGACAGAATCCTTAGACAAATATGGTGAGGAACTGATTCAGCAATTTTCCAAAATCAGGGTTGGAGGGAAAGGAAACAATGTTGCAACTAGCTGAGCATAAAATCTGAGGAAATTCTGTAAAATGATTAGAAGACACTCCTGTAGGCAGCATCTCTCCAGCACTTCTGAAGAAAGTGCCATGAATACGGAATGTCAGTGACAAAATGAGACAACTGGTGGATGATCATAGCTGTTGGGCAGGACAACCTCCAGCCACCAGCCAACCTGAACCAGTTCAGTGATGGACCAGATTTCTCATGGTGTTGTAATTTCCGGGCATAATAAACAGTATATTTTTTTCCCAGAACCCCTGTTTTATCAGCTCTGAAAAGCATATTTCACTGAAGGTGAGGTCTTGAAAAATTGTAGTCATCATATGGGATCTGTCGATACTTATCTGCTCCTTTTGCTGTCAGGATAAAGGAGCCTGGCATTTTGGACACAGGCCATGCTAGTCCCCCGGCACTGACAGCCCTTATAAAGTACATGAGCCTGTGGATTGCTCTGACCTAGCAAAGGAGCTGCAGTTTTGCACAAAAGCCAGTTTCCCAAACCCCCAGAGCTCTTGGGCTCTCTTTAGTGAATGTTGAATATCCACTTCCATATGATACAATTTTTCATTTTGAACAACTTGCAGCTTCAAAAGATATGCAGAAGGCACAAGACAAAACTGCTCATAATTAATTAATTAAACCAGTTGTATTTTGTAGTCCTCCCCAGCTGTCAGGAGGAACAAGACCTAACAAATCAGAATATTAAATTAGTGGTTAGCGCTTCCCTTCCTAAAATAAACGATTAAAAATGTTTAAAATTTGTATTTGTTTAATACAGTTTCCAGTTCATTTGCCAATCTTTTGTCCAGCTGCTTTTGATGCTGCTAAAGTTTCAGTTATTTTCACAGGGATCTGAATTATCGCTTTGATCTGCAAAGACTGATATCTATCTAATTTTTCCTCCCTTTATCTGTGATGCTATTAAAAGATTTATAGTAGCCATATAAGCCTTTCATTTCAAATGAGGACATTACTAATTCTACACTTCCGACATCAAACTTCAAACCCAGCCTACCCGGCACAACAGGAATGTGAATCGGCGTTACACCGGCAGAAGACAAGGAGATGGTGTTAGGTTACGTTGTCTTTGGAGAGAAGGGGAACACTGTTGTTCAGCCATACAGGGAAAATACATATAAAAAGAACTGCAGCATAGAAAATGTCACGCCTAACCTGATTCCATCGTTGTAAACTGGACAGCATTACTGAACTGATTGCCATTCCCAAGCTTGGTAAATGCAGAGACAGTAATAAAATAAGGGCTGAACGGTTGTAATCCAACAAGGTTTGCCTCATGGCTTGACCCTGAAATGTTCTTAAGGAAGGAAAAATTATTAGTATGCAATTAAACTGCGTAAATGTGGTGGGCTCCATCTTGAACCCACTGAAATGAATACATTTAGAGTCCTAGTCTTCTGCTCCAAGTAGCTTTCAGAGTATTCCCTGAGCTCAACAAATAAGAATGCAGGGTCAAATTCTTCCTTTCCCTTCTCCTCTCCTTCTTTCACTGTGGCTTGTGAGGAAGATATGTGAAAGGATGGTATCATAATTACCATAGCATTGTTAGAACAGATTAATTCTGCATAAGCAGCTTTTTTTTTAGCCGTACCGAAAACTCTTCTCAGCTCCACATCGCCACATCCCTCTCTCACCTTCTACTTCCTTACTACACCTCGGCGGTGGAAGACGTCATGGGTCATAACTTCTCATTTCTTTTAATTTACCCAAACCAGACAAACAGACTGAGGAAGAGCTTTGAAAAAAGCTAAAAAATCACAGTTCAGTTCCTGGTAGCTATTTTTCACAGAGCATGCAAGGTATATTTTGTGCAAATGTTGGGAGGACTATATAGCAGCCAGGAAAGGGATGAATTCCAGCAAGAAAGCCTGATGAACCTCTTGTGGGATTCAAGTTATCAGAGAATTACTGTGCCTAACTACACTAATTCTGTACAAATTTCTCTGCCTATCTCACTGTAACCACCTAAATATAACTTCTTGCCCTTATAACACTAGAAAACATGGAGAAATGTAGGGCATAGCAGACACATTGAAGTGCTCTGGCCAGTTTCTGTATTCTAACTGGGTTTGAGTCTGCCTCAGGATGAACACTGGGGTATAACTGTTGGTGGCCTCCATGAGTGCCCAAAGAATGTGATTCCAAAGGCAGCTGGCTGTAGAAGCCACCGTTCCTTTGGCGCATGTGCACTGTGCTCCCCTTCTTCCGAGGTGTATGGAGGAGACTGGTGTGATGCCAGCACTTCATTCCACAGCAGGGAGTAACAGCAGACTGCAGAAGGGGCAGCACAGCAGGGAGTAACAGCAGACTGCAGAAGGGGCAGCACAGCAGGCCACCCCGTGAGGACTGACTGCCACCGTGGGCATGCTTACAACAGCACGAGCAGTTTCCTTATGCGCTGTGTCTCTGCAGTGAGAACGGTATTGCTGAGGGAGCTGGAGTAATGACACTTGTCACTGTCCCATGCATGTCTTAGACTGTGTGTCTTAAACTTGTATCTCACTGCAGCAATGTCTTTTCTCTGCAGCTTTTACAACTGTCTCGAGTAAACAGAACTGACTATATAGTTTCGAAGCCTGAGATACAACCCTGGCCTCAGCTTCTTGCAGTTACAGTTCATGACACATTTCTTGAGGCCATCCAAACAATCAGATTTAAGCAGACATAAATGTCTTGATCAATTTTTGTATATAATTTTGTAGCATATATTTCAGGTAAAATTTATTCAGATCTTATTCTGCAAAAATAGAAAATTGCAAACCTTTAATCTGTTTTTAACCACTTTTCAGGGTGACTAGGAATATTTGTCTTTCTTTTTTAATCTGGAAAGTCTGTAAATACTGAATAGCTAAACAAAGATAGCCACAAAACAAGTAACTTCTGTCATTTTCTAACATCACACAGTGAAACATGAAATAAGATTAATAAAGCTCATCATTAATAAAAAATTAGAAGCTCAAAGCAAACGAAAATCTAACTAACTTTTTCAATCTAATTTTAAAAATTAAATTACAGAAATGATGGGAGGGTAAGTAAATGGTCTTAAAAAATAGGTATTTAGAGGAGCTTCATAATTTTAGGAGCATAACGGACATTTAAACTATTTGTTATATAACTTGTTCCCAAAGCATGAAAAAGAGCATTTTAAAAAATGAAGCACTGTTAACTATAAACATACCTGATAAAATAGTTTCTCAGTGTTGTTTTGATAAATCTTTAAATTATATCTCAGAATAACACCATTTGGCTTGGGACTTGGATCCCATTTTAGCCACACAGAATCTGCCGTGTAGTTGGTAATGGTCAAATTCTGGGGTGGAGCTAATGGCACTGCAAAACAGAAATGCTATTGAATACATGTTTAGTCATCAAAGGATCTTCTTCGAGATCTAACAAATCTGTTCACCATTTAAACATCCCCATTGCCAGAACCAAGGCATTTAACAAAACTCGTATTACATGTATTACTGGAATGTGATATATTTCACTTCCTACATAATATATTGAGCACAACTCAATATATATTTACCAGTATGTCCTTTACCATGCAGGTTAGAGGACGTCCAAGTAAAGCAGACATGTGTGAACGTGTCAGAAACATTTCCATGTTTTATCATTTTTTGGTTATGTTTATGGATAAAGAGAAGTTGTTTACTTCAGTAATCCCTGACATGGCAAACTGTGACACGTTCTAAAGGCAAAAGACATTTCACCTTGGGGTTCTTTTTGTAATCCTATGTAGAATGTGACCTCCTTTTACACTCTGTGATGTCAGGAGAAGAACTCAGAAAAGAGTTCCCTTGTAGTGTTTCCTTCTTCTCAAAGCTCTTCATGCACAGATCAGTGGAAAATTAATTCTTCATCTCAGCTTTCTCCAGGTCTGATTTTTGGATCTAAGATAGATGCATTAACATAGGGCAAATATGGATTGCAATTGAATATGCTCACCTGACTCATCTGTGTAGAACTGAAGCATGGCAGATGGACCAGGTCCTTTTATTGTTCTTGCAGCTGCATAAATGCTGTATAATGTGAATGGCAGAAGGTCTTCCAAGATGATAGAATTATTGATGGTAGAGAATGAGTTATTCCTTTCCGGCCCAAATAATTTTAAATCATAACTTATTATAATACCATTTGGCTTAATAGGAGGGTCCCATGAAAACAAAACTGAGGTAGTTGAAAGATTTGAAAATGTTTTTATTATAGGTGTTGATTCTGGGACTACACGAAGAAATAAGAAAGAGAAAACCAAGAATAACATCAGAAAAATACGAGTTACAGTGAAAAATGTCTTTATCTATCAGTTAAAATTGTGATCTGAGTGGAAAATTCTACTTCATGGTCTCAACACAAAAATGCTTAGCAGTTGTTTGTGTTGTAAAACAGAAAGTTTTAAGTAACGTGAGAAAAATAAACACTAATCTGTTTCTCGTTCAGAAAGCTTTGCCACCCCCAACCTACCCCTCCCCCCCATATTTCCTTAGGAATGAATAAAATATACTTGTCTTACCATCTTCATCAGTTCTTATATGCAGACTTAGAGCATACTGTTCAGAAGATCCTTTCTCAGTGGCTGGTGTGATTTTCAGAATGTAATCAGAATATTTCTCCAGATTGTCAAAAATGATACTTGTATTGTAAGTAAGGAAAGACAGTGTCTTTTTGGTTCCCAGTTGCAATAAACTTAGAGAAACATGAAAGAAGACTAAGCCATTTGGCTGGGATGGTGGAAGCCAGCTTACATTTACAGAAGATGAGGAAATGTTTTGATAGACCAGATTTTCAACAAAACCATCTGGGACTATGAGAGATAATAAGCAAAAAATAAATGCATAGATTACAGTAATGAAGCATCCAAAAACCGGAAAGAAATGCTCAAAGTATGCTTAGTCTGTAAATTTCATTTGTAATGTTTAGTACAACTTTTAAAAATAATTTGTTTCACTATCAAAAGCAAAATGTTTTGAAGGCATATATGAAAAATCATCTACATTAAATTTGTTTAACAAAAGAGTCTGAATGAGAGTTTAAGACAATATTATTTTTGATCCTATCCAAAGAGAAAGCTTGTGAACTACATTCTTAGTATTACAAAGTAACTCAGATCGAAATGTCTTTCTTGCGTGGAATAATACTGCAGTATTGAAAATGGTACTTACTGGATTTTTTTTTCACTTTGCCACCACAACAGTAAAATAATTTTTAAGTTAGAGAATATTTAATGAATGGAAGCACTGATACACAATAAGCATTTAAAAAGTTATTAACTTACTATCTTGATCCGTATAAACCTCTATTATTTCACTGGTTTTGTTTCCATCTCCAAGAGCAGTGCTTGCAGTTAACCATAGAGTATAATGGCTGTATTTTGCCAGGTCATCCAGAACTGCAGACTGAGACATGGTGACATCACTGTCATTGCCATAACTCGTAAAATTCTAAAGGAAAAACAAAAATGTTGCCATTAAAAATGGTATACATTGATTTATCTTTCTAGTTTCCCATTTAGCCATCACCAACACCAATAGATACGATTCACCATAGTGTTCAGGAGACATAAACCTTCACTGTGACCCCTACTGAGCCCTGATTTTTACTGAAATACTTGGGCAATTTATTGAATTATGTCTATTGTTGCTCCTTATAAGTACTACAGAGTACATGGTTGACGACTCCTGTTGCTTGCAGGTGTTGAATGCCAATCCACTTTTTTCTAAAATACACTACATCTGTAATATGGTAATGAGTTTATCCATACTGACTGCATCAAGAAAATGACAAAAACCCTGTTATCTGCTAATTGCTCACAGATTACATGTGACTGCCTTGCCTGATCTGCATGCAACAAATCAAAGGACTTCTCTCACCTTATTCCATTTTTATGAAAGTAGATCTTACAGAAAACTGTTTGATTTTGAACTTAAAATTTACAGTAGCAGAGATCTCACTGCAACACTTGATAAACTGTTTCTTTTGTTTGTTGCTCTTTCAATTAAAAACATGACATTATTTCTAATGCAAACATCTATACCCAGTGGATTGTGTTAAACTGAAGGAACTGATGGAATTTATTTTCTTTGTGCAGTTAGAATCATAGAATGTCTGGGCTGGAAGGGACCTCCAAAGGTCATCTAGTCCAACCCCCCCACCATAAGCAGGGACATCTCCAACTAGATCAAGCTACTCAAGTCTTCATCCAGCCTGATCTTGAATGTCCCCAGGGATGGAGCCTCCACCACCTGTCTGGACAACCTATTCCAGTTACTTGCTAACAAAAGGATTGCACCAGAACCAATTCCCACTTTTCTTTAAACTATATTTAAAAATTCCACCGAAACTGTGACTCTCGTAATAGGTTAGTGCTCTAGATCAGCCCCCCCGAGAAGGCTATTCCTGTCTGGAATGAACCATTTTGGAAACTGAAAAGAAAATAATATGTCACATTATTTATATAAGGCCAGCTATAGCACATAACGGAACGTGTCAAATACCCACTGCTTCACAGGAACCTGACTTTGATAATCCAAAGCAGTCTGGTTCATGATTTGAAAACTGTTGAGAAGTTGTGTACCCAATAAACACACTTGGCTTCAGCACTGGGTAGGAAGTTAAAGTTTACTTGTGAGTCAAAGAGTCAGTATCATCCTTCTCAGGCAGCCACATCACCCTGTTAAGCAGATGGCATGGGTAGCACTTCTCAGGACCAGTGAAGTCCCCTAATTTTTCTATATAGCAACATTGTCATGGTGGGCTGGATCTTGCCCAACCACCTGCTGAAATCCATTTATTTGGTCTCCTGCTATTTTTGGTGTTACATCTTATTCACACCCTCCATCTCCTTAAAATCAAAGCTGTCTTTAAATTAAAAAAGAGAGACTGTGATAGCAGACTTACTAAAACAGGAGGAAGGTGACTAATGCCTGCATATTTAAATTCAGAAATACCACATAGAAACAGAAGCATACTAAAACTGCATACTAAATAAAGAGTTATATTTCTCTTGAGGAAAGTTCCTACTGAAGACGTGACCGTGATACACTCAGTACCGTGCAAACTGAGAGTTCAGTATGCAATCTTGATGTCTATCACCAATAGGTATCAATTCATATATCTAACATAACCACCAACTGTTTTGTACAGGCAAAATTATTCTATTTCTCCAGTAAACAATAGGTGACATTCTCATCCATTTTCCTGATTTTTTTATAGAAAGATCTGAAGACCTAGTTTTGCCTACAGTCACTAGTGCTCACGCAACATACATAAATAAACAGTTTGTTTCACAGTTAAAATCTAGGCCTTTGTTTTTAATGCCGAAGCTGCACAAATGGGCAGTATAAATTTCTATACCCACTCCTATTAACAGACTTAAAGGATACTGTTGGGTTTCTCTGGAAGATTTGGTTAAGTCATCATCAGCCAAAATACTAAGAAATTCCACCTTGATATATGACTTTCTTCTAAGCCTAGACGGAAGCTCACACTAGCTTCGCTTAACTGACTGGGAAAGGCTGGAATAACTGCTTTACATTTGAGTAGAGTAAGGTACAGGAAACAGAGGATCCAATTCTAAGGTACTTACTTAAAAATTTCTGATGCTCAAGCACAGTGTGACAGAAAATACCTTCTGACTCAAAAGCATCATTCTACTAACCTCCTGTTATTACTACTAGATATTGTAATTAATAATTAGTAATTGATAATAATAACACCTAATAAGATTTTTTTAAAAGTCCTTAAGTCATTGTATGAGCTTTCAAAGTAAAAATGTCAAAGGCAACACACCAAATTTTGATTCTGGATTGAATGGGAGCTTATTGGAATGAACAGCTGAAAATCCAACTCTTAGTTTAAAAAGCACACCCTTACATTTTAGTCAGCTGTCTGTCAGTTAAGGACTCAGTGAACCAACATGAACACTATAACAGGCTTTCTGGTGTTTCAATAAAACTTGTTTTAAGAGGTAGTCCCCTTACCATGAGGAGCCCATGGACTGGGGATTACTTCAAACTTCTGATACAACAAAATATTACAAGAGATTGACCACTTAATTAAGAGTAAGGGTGAGCAGGAAGAACTGTGTGGGTACAAACTGAGAAAAGATGAAACTGGCACTAATTGTACCCTGGGGATAGAACACTATAGGAAGTTTTACAATTAACTGTGGCTCCAGATGAAAGCAAACAGCCCAGGATCTTTGGCTACAGCTAAAGAAATTCTTCCTTCTGTCTCTTTCTTCATCCATACATGAAAGAAGTTTTGACATAGCAAAGTATCAGATTATTAAAAGCAGCTAAGTGTAAGCAATACACACAGGCCATGAAAGTGTCAGCAGCAAGCAGTATCTTCTTCACCTCAGGAAGCGGCAGAAACTTCCAGTGACATAAAGCTGTAATTAATTGTATACAGACAACACAGTGCTGCTGTTCTTCGCTCCTAAACTTTTTTCCCCTGTTCCATTTCTCTCTGTTGTTTTGAGTTAAGAGTATCACATACTTGACTCTGGCAATCAGGTGACAGTGGTGACGCTGTGAAGGTTAATCCAAGTTATCCCTCAAGGAGCATAATGCACACTGTTCCTAACTGAAGATAATCCCTTTCTTTGCCTGTACCCCTTGCCTGCATCCCGAGGGCAGACCAACCTGAATTTCACTCTGTACAGTACCAAGACATGTTCACTTAAGTTGGCTCGAAGTACAGGGCTTGGATGATTTGGGGCCTAACGTTCAGTCTCCAGAAGGGCGATGGGCTTTTTTTCTCTGCTTAGCTCCTGGTTCCCCTTTCTGGTTTGGCAGAGGTAGGACAGTTCTCATCTGTAGTAAATTTCCTACACTGAAGAACTTTCTCCAAGCATAAATTTGTATTTGTAATCAGCAGCTTTCCCAACTTCTTGCTAATCAAAACACAGGTATAGCGAGATAGAATATGAGTTTATTCAGGTCAATGATATCTCTTATAGATCAGTATTTAGCAGCGAGAAAATTACTTCCATAGATTCCTTGACTTCTTTCCTTAATAAGACTGAGAACATGAGCAGTAGGATTGCTTCAAGTCCATACAAGGTGGAGCAGAACTTGTAAAGTTCCTATTGCAAACAGTGAAAGCTTGAACTGTAGTAATTGAGCAGTGTCACAGAAAAGTGAACAAGAGGTACAGTTCCATGTCATCTGTGTAGGAGATGGAATACATCAGAATATGTGCTGTATCTTTACTGCACTGGTGCACAGTAGTGAACATAAACCAAAAAGTAGCATTTTCCTTAGACCTGTGGCAGCAGAAGATGAAAGATAAAACTGAACTTGAACCTAGCCTAGTGCATGTGATTGTTTCTTCTGCTTGGCTACCAGTCATTCCTCTCTCTCTGACATGTCTTCTTTTACAACCTGTCAGCATCCCCATAGAAACAGCCCACTCATCGACCAAAATCCTCAAATCTAATCTCCATCACTAAGTTTTTCCTTCTGCTGCTCTGGTTCTGAATCCTAGGTCTGAGCATACCAGGCTTTCTGACAGCCACAGTGTGATTTGTCATGTAGATCTGCAAAGTAAAGAAACTATACATTATTCTTCTGCCCTATGAAGGTATGTAACTTTTTTTTTTCTTTTAAAAAGAAAACTATTTTTCCTGCAAGTTTCTGCATCGTGTCAAGGAGTAAACTACATCCTTTGTATCGGGGTTTATTTTTTTTTTTTTTCACCCCTAAACAAAATGCTTTACTCTGCAGCTATTAATTTCCTGTTTTTAACATATTTACAATCGGTGCTTCATATTAGTTAGGTTTTAATATGCCTGAGAAGGACCTGTGAGGAGAAGCAAGAACTTGAGACAACAAAATAGCACTAGTTTCAGTACAGCTTTTTTATCTATTTCAGATTATGACAGTATTTAATGGTGTCCACTTGCTTGATATTCTTCAGCGAGAATGTTTTATCAAGTGTCTAGAAGATATACTTTAAGACTTGGACCTCTGTTACTACATCCTGACAAAGAAGCAGATGAAATACTGGTAGAGAATATCTGCCCATAGCCTGAGCAGGTAGGGTTCCTAGAAATGTGAAAAGATCATCCGTGTTTTTAATTCTCCTGTATCATTTCCCAAACTGAAAATACCATTCAGATAAACATGAGCAGAATGGTGACCTAGATGCAGACTATTCCAGCTAAGGATTTTTCTTTCCAGATGAGTGAGTACAAAGCTTAACCGACAGATCTTGCAACTACATGGTTATACTCCTAAGGTACAGACAGTCATAAGCTGTGTGTGTGTGTATACACTCCTACAGTGTACAATTGTCTGTATCCCTCATCTATATAATATATATACACACACATCAGGCTGCCTTTCACACACGCATTTCTCTGTTGTATAAAGAGGAATGTACAATAACTGACAGAAACGGAGCAGGGCAGAGCTTTTTTTTTCCTTCCCTTTGAAATCTGTCTTGCACCCCCAGGAATGCAAGTGCAATGAAAATATGGTAGCTGCCATACTAAACAGTGAACAGAGAGGCATGTGAAGGGCAGAGAGAGCTAAGGAGAGCAGACAGATTAGCAGTGGATCATCATTTGATAGATTAATGGTGATCTTCCATGGCCAGTAAGAGACAGATGCAACAGCAGCTGAAACCTATCTTTTGATGGCAGAGGGATGGGTTAAAAATCAAAGCTGAAAGGGCAAAAATGCTAGTTTCCACACCTAGAAGTGGAACTACTGTCAGCGCTTTTCTGCCACTCACCAACCACATCATATGCCAAAGCAACAGTAACTTCTACCCACGCCACCATCCTTTCCTTATGCAACTACACTACATGATACTGAAACTAAGCCCTCATCTTGCTGGGCCAGGGCTACGGAGATTCATCTTCCCTAACTTGCTCCTTCATTTCCAGAGTCCTGAGCACAGACAGAGGGATTTTAGCTGTCATTATATCAGTTTCACCTTACTCATTCACCTCAGAGTTCCACTTTCCTAAAGGCAGGAACAGCCCAAGTCTATGGTCCTCCTCCAAAACCTCTTGAGTTGTCCAAGTATTAGATAAAATTAAACTCTCTTCACAGGGTGGGCTAGTTCAGTTAATATGCTGGTGTAAAGGCTTCTCCAGGGATTTGTTAGCCTAAGAAAAATGCTGTTGATCTAGAAGTGTGAGCAAGCAGAGTCTGAAGCTCTGAGCTGTAGCCCTGATTTTAATCTCATCAGAATGTGAATTCATGGCATCTGAAACTATGCAGAAAGAGCCTGGCAACCGCACAGCTTCACAGAAGTCAGAAGAATATATACAGTGAAGTATGTCAGTATTTATTCAGTTACAGGTATCTGTAAAACTTGTAAACTTTTTTTTCTAGTTCTCCTCAAACACATGCATACCTCACACTAGACATATCTTGATCATAAAGTTATACAGTAGAGGTAATTTTTCATGCAATAGTTTCTTCACGAATTTATATTTCTTTCTTTTCTTCCACATGTGTAAAGCTTGTGACCAAAAACCTGTAAAGGAAGCTTATTTCTTCATCATAATATATTCTAAGAAAGAAGACCAGAAAAACTATACATACAATTAATAAATGTGGTGCATAATTAAGCATCAAAGTAGCAACAAAAAACTCTGCATGGAAGTGTGCGGTTCATCCAAAAATTATAAATAACATTTTCTTTCTCCTTTATGTTTTAACTTAAAAATCTCAACATCTTTGCTTCAGTATACTAAACAGAAATTTCCTTTTGAGAGTAAAAAAAATATGAAATAATAATGTATTCACTACTTTGACACTATCTCCTTATTTTTGGTACTGTACAAACACGTATTAAAAAGTAAAACCAGAACTGTTACCGAAATTTATTCAAACTGATAGATTAGACTAAAATGAACAGTCTTAAGGATGGGCAAGAATTGTTACGGGTCTTGTGTCTATCTTTATATAGATATTGTGTACTTATGTGTATTAGATGTGTGTATATATACGTGTACATGTCAACTATGCAATACAGAATATTACACAAAATCTATTTGCTTTAATGCTTAATGATGTGAATGTCCAATGAGATGTACAACACAATACATAGGAATACAACACATGCTTCTGTATTTATAAGTTAAAAAAGTGCTTTGTGATAAAGGAAATCTGACAAAACAATATACTGAGCACTAAAAAATTGATTTAATCTTTAATGAATTATTAAAAGACTTCACTGAATTCTGCAAAATAAGAATATGAAAAGAAACTTACCTGTATGAATATTCCTGAATTATTTTTGAAATAAACTGAGTAGTATAGTATATTTCCATTAGGTTTTTGAGGAGGAGACCAGAATAGCATTACTGATGTGGAAGTAAGGTTTCTGTACAGCACATCTTTCGGCGGATCACTTGGTGCTGGAAAAATGTTACGTTTTAGCATACCTAACTCAAGGTTTTGTACATTTTAGTGCCCAAGAAACATCCCCTATACATTTAAAAATGTTCTATGTCAAATTAAATGTGTTTCTGATTATGGTACAAAACCAAATTCTGGAAATTATGAAATAAAATAGTAGACACAAAGAAATTTTTATAATGCATTATTTTCAGATACATTTGTATTTAGCTGCATTTGTAAACCAATATACTTTCTTAAAGAAGTTGTTCTGTACTTATTGCTTTGGGTACATGGGGATTCTAATCTGCAGACATGGAAGTTGACTTAGTTAGGTCTCTACGACCCATACATAGTTAAGAAAAAAAAGCTATTTGGTTTAGAAACAAATAAATTAAAAGCCTTGTTCTCTCTTTGCAGATTTTAAACAGAATTTAGGCTCCCATATCATGTAGGTGAATCAGATATCTAAACTTGGACAGTATGATAATTTGTTTTTTCCTCAGCCAATTAAATGTGCAGGAAAGATTCTGTAAGTCTTCTTCAATTATCCTCTCCTCCTCTCCTGTATACAATAGCAGTGAATGGTCCTTCTCAGTAGCACAGTGATGTAAGACACTCAAATTCAGCTTCTTCAATCAGCTTAAGAGAATTTAAATCCATATTTCTCACCATCCAAGAAAGTGCTCTACACAGCGTGCAGTACAGTACTGAACACTGGAAGTTATCTTTCTTGCAGTGTGCTGTTCTAGTTTGTGTAAAATACTAAAATATTAAATGGAGGGGGAACTTCAGGATCAATTCCTAAAAATCCTGCCCTAAAAAGTCAGTTCATGTTTCCATAAGATCTTCAATAGCAAAGACTAAGAATACCTACAACCTGATGATTTAGGCAGTCTTTGGAGGGATGGCCTGGATAGATGCTAATCCTGCCAGTGATTGTGTGTTGGGAATTCAGCTTATCTGTGCAGGCTGATTCTGAAGTATGTCTGCATACTATTAATTTTGGAACAGATTGTAGCAATGTAATTGATGGGAAAACCAAAAACAATAATCAAACTGAATTACTTTCAAAGCACATTATAGAGTATAACCCTTTATACAGGTCATCTACCATGTTGGAGGTATAAAATCAGTAAAACAGAACAAGTCAGTGTGCACTTACAGATTTCATTTTCAAATTAAAACCATTTTCAGACTTGTGAGACTCTAAAGTTTATTTTCCCTGTCAAGAGTTGTGTCACTCTTCCCAAAGCCAAAAGTTATTAAAATACGATAAAATGATTTATTTCAGAATTTAAAATTATTTTAATCTTGCCTGTCTTGAAGGGAAATGCAAAGTTTTGCTCAGTAAATTAACAGAGATATTCACCACTGTTTTATAGAGGCATAGATACGTGTCCATTCATAGACAGACACACACAGACAAGTAGAATGTCTCCTCTCGACCAGTCAAATGTCACTTCTACTTCAGAAGCTTTACTAACATAAAGAAGGCTGACACAAATTTAAGGCTGAGTGAAATTAAATATTTATACTGTATATAACCTTACCTCCTTCAGAAGTTCTGAATGTTATCGTATCGCTTTTTAGGTTGCCATCTCCAAATCTTGTACTTGATGTTAGATAAGCACTATACTGATAGTTATATTCCAGGTCTGTGAACTGCAGTGATGTTTCTGTTACATTAACGCTCCTTTTTGACATTTTATTCCTAAGGAAAAAGTATTTTGTTAATTAAATACATATACATAATTTCTGTAGGTATTAACTGTGGCATACGCTATAAAATTGAAAAAGGCAATATTGTGGTAAACAGAAATATTTTAGGCTTTAAAAAGAGACTGGGGTACCTTTTGTCTCTTATGTTGAAAAGCTCGCTTTTGTACTGTTGCATCACAATAGGGCTCTTGATTTTGTTTTTCAGAAATAAATCACAAAAACCCCACAGAAATATATTTGTAAGTTATATCAACAAAGCCAATGATTATACAGAATATCAAGGAGAAGCACGTGCATCTAGTAACTGCTATAAAATGGTTACGTGGTACCCTTGGGAAGGACACAGCAGTGCATAACTAAACTGTCTCCCTGGACAGGAATAGCGAAATATAAAAAGATTATAGCAGGGAGCATGCCCTACTGTGACTCTGTGAAATTGGTCAGAAGGCTGCAGTTATAAATGGAATAATAGAAGATGATATGGAAGAGGAATTAGCTGGTGCTGAGTTAATTCTGGTGGAATGTAGCAGGGGATCAGAATGGAACTCTAGTCAGGTCAAAACCCGCCTAGAAAGACTGTAAGATGTAACATTAATAAAATGCTGGTATTAGCATAGGTATGAAATGATTATCAGAAAGTAAAATAAGATACAGAAATAACTATCTTCAGTTCAAAAAGTCTGCTACTCCTCATTAAATTAATTTAATCTTTTATGAAAAAAAATAGGAGGGAAAAGTGCTAGCTAACATTCCTTTACTGTAAAGATTCTCTAGGAATGGGTGGGTTGTGTCTTTAATTTCATACAGGAATGATAATTCGACAAATAGAACCAAATATCTTGCTCCAGGAGTCACTGTGGATCTCAACACAGACAAAAAAATGAGTTCTTATTATTAAAAAAAAAAAAAAAAAAAAAAAAGTCTGATTCAAAAATTATTAGATTGGCTCATTTTCATCCTTCAATAAATGAATTAAAGTCCTGTTAGCAAAGATCACCATCTTATAATCCTGAAATAAAGTTAAACTAGCAAACAACTGGAATGAGAAAATGAATGAGAAAACCCTAAGTAACACTCCCTACCCCTTTTAGATTCTGAGTGGAGTGTCTCTTGACATGGGAAACACTCCTGTTAACAAAGTTAATAGCATTTACATTTTTCCCAAACTTCTGACCTTTTGAATAGTCATTAAAGAGATACACAATGTTGTGGCTACAGTTATCAAATTCTATACAGAGAAAACATTTTCTTGGGTTTTTGCCAGATATATCCTTACTATGGGAAAACATAGGTTTTTTTAAAACATAATTTAAGTAAGAAGAAAATCCACAGCATAGCGCTGCAAACATTCCACTCTGAGTAACTGCATTCTTGTTTGCTAAAAAATGTTTCCATAATCCAGCATAGTGAGGATGAAGAGCAAAAGTTTGTCCTATTTGAAGAAAAATTGGTTTTCTGTTTAGAAAGAACTGAGATTGCAGTAAAAATAATAATAAAAAAAAATTATTAAAGTGAACGTAGTCTTCACAGACAATGAGAAAGTACCTAGCAGAATAAACTAAGCCAAGAAATTTTAATAAAGAACAACATTAAGGTTTAACTTAGATATATCAGACAAAACATATTCTAAGAAATTGCATACTTTCACTTCAGAGATACCATATTTTCTTTAAAATCCATCCTCAAAGTAGGTCTAATCAGTAATCATCTCTCAAAAATATGCTGAACAGGGTAATACCAAAAGACAATAGCTGTATACGAGTTCAGCAATTTTGCTAATATACATTGAATACTCTAGAATTGCAGCCTCAGGGTATATTGAGTTTGTAGGTGCAAAGCACTTGGAAAGTTGCTTTATTACCTGTTAGTACCCAGAACTACCTTGTACTGTGACAAATTCCATGAAAGACAATAAAAATTAAAACATTATAGCTACTACCTTTTCCACTGTAGTAGTTCTAGATTCTTGTTCCAAATACATTAAAGAAAGGTTACCAAATTCTCTATAACTATTGCAATATATTTAAGAGAAGGAACATAATTATTTAACATCTGTGTTACTCTTTCTGTTTTACTGAGAAGCTCTGGGATTAACAACCTCCATCAAAATCTATTGAATGCCTCCCAAAACCAGCACCTATGGCACAGCAGTTTGCCTTGTCAGATCTCACCCTGTAATGCATTTTAGGAAATTGTATAGACAATTCTGTTATATAGTTAAAATTCCCCTCGTGCCCTATTCCTTCCCCACTTCCCTCCACCCCCTCCAAAAAAAACAAAATCAAAACAAAACAAAACAACTCCAAGGAATGAGGGAAGTTGTGGTCCCTTTGAAGGTAACGGGTGTTTTCTCCAGTGTCCTTGACGATGACACCCAATGCCTCTCTAATTTTAGATATGGCACAGTAAGGACAGATAAGACAGAGCAAAAAGAATATAGAAAGAAAAAGGACAAAGCTTACTACAGAAATCTGTATGATTGCTTAATTCAAATATTTAGAAAGATGGATCGATTAAAAGTTTTAAAAACGTAATTCTTACTAACTCATTTGTCATAATAACAAAAGCAGTACGCTTTAAGGCAATATGAGAATGAAAAGTTGTACAGGCTCAAGTCTTTGAAAGCAGCCTGTACCAAAAATGATAACTCTTATCATGAAGTAATCCTTTTCTAGCTAGAGGATAGTCTTTATTTTTTTATTTCTTTTTTTGGTAGTTAAAGACCACCAGATTTTGCCTGTACGATAGAAGAAACAAGGCAAGCACTATGTAACTTTTCTAGAAAGAAGAGCTTATTCCTCTTCACTTTATCACCATCTTAACTAGAAGCTATATTTTTTTCTTAATTCAGTAGGAATTGAGTCCAAACCCTACCCCAAAACTGTCAAGTAACATTAAAATAATAAATGTAAGCTCAATAGCAGTGTGTTTATAACAACTGCTGATTTCCACATCTGGTTCACATCTTGTAAAGTGCACGTTGGCATTTGCTTCCTGCACCTTAGTATTGGTAATAATATAGTAGAGCATAAATGCAATATATTAAAAGTGATCAATAACAAAATCTTTTCACTCCCAGTAGAAGTTACATGCAGATCTTTGAAGTGTGCCGTGTCATTAACCGAAACTATGACATGCAGCGAATAGGGCAGCAAGTTTTAAAGTAATAAAACTCTTTTTTAAAGGTAAAAAAAGATCCCAGGATGGATGACAAAAAAAACCTCAATCAATTAGGGAA
>NW_008605991.1:90678-95064 GCF_000691845.1 Merops nubicus
TAGATGGAAAAAAAAAACAAACACAAGGCAGTAAATGAAAGATACCTGTTTAAAAAATACTCCTCTCCTATGAACATAACAAACATAAATTCTAACAGTAGACATAGCTGATGGCACATTCAAAGACTCTTAATATTAGTCTTGCACAGTTTCTACAAAAGGAAGAAATATTTCTCTATTTTATGCCCATTTCAAATGTCCTTAACAATTTAACATAGGCTTGTGCCCTGCCTTACAACAGGCATAATCAGAATCTAATTAAAATAGTCACCATGCTCTAATTTAAGCTTGAATTCATTTACCCTAACAGAACCTTAAGCAAAATGTTGAAAATGCTTACAGAATATTTAATACCTCAATTTTCAGCTATTACATTATATCTGCATTTGAAGATACAAAGGGCTAGTATTCTAAGAGTTCTCAAAAAAAACCCACATTGTGTAAGAAAAACCTAACATTCCTGATAGGCTACAGATTAATATTTATCCTCAGAACTACTTCCAGAAATTCTTACCAGACATAAACTGTGTAATAGAGGATAATTCCATTTGGCTCCAGTGGAGGTTTCCATGACAACTTCACAGTGACACCCGACAACTGTTTTACAGAGAGGGATTCTGGAGGAGAACTCGGAGCTATAAAATGAGAGAACAGGACAGAACATCTTGTTAAACAGCCAAGATCGATGGGATACGCAGCATCCTTAAATAGGTTTTTAATTATTTGTGATGGAAAGTGAACTTTGTACTACATCAGTACAGTACCCATCAACTGCTGTTAAGGCACAGCTTCTTTTCCTTTTTCTGACAGATGATAAAAGAAGATTTTGCATGGTGGTGTTAGAACATCTGTTTCTGTGATTCAATGGAAAAAGTACTTCATGAGAAAACAGAGCAACGGGTAGGTCACAGAGTGATTCACCTACTGTCCAAGTACATTGCTGTAAATTTTTCCCCCTTCTAATAAAAGCAAGAACTTTATAGGTATGAACACATGTAAAATATAGCAAAATAGTTCCCCTGTGGACAAAGAGGTGCTGTAAAGAATTATACAAAGCACCAAAAGGAGGAAAAACAGATAAGCATGGCATTGAGAGATGATAAAAATGTGGACTACCAGGCAGCAGTAAAATCTACTCACTCCATCAAATAAAGACCACGTTCATACATTTAACATATCACAAGGGCAAGTATAACGATGACTGAGACCCTTAAAATTCATTCTAAGATGAACTCTACATGACACCACATCACAACTGTGTGGGGAACCAACATGAGTAAATTAAAATGTTAGACCATGTTTGACTTCATTCTAAAGTTCATATAAATATTGCTGAGGAAAAACATACATAAGGGATACTGCTTTGCATTAGCATGTTATTGAGAAGTAAGTCTTTTTTTTCATCTTGATTCACAGATATATGTATCACTATGAAGTAATATTAGAATTACTTTTGTTTTTCTCAAATTGAACCGAAGAGCATCATGCTCTAAAAATTCAGGTCATAGCTGTAGTCATGCATGAAAATTGAGAATATGAGCATAGCTATTAGCAAATCTATGAAACATTTGGTCTGAACCTTGGAACACTGTGTTCCTGTGAATAAAGAACATGTGGCCTATTATAAATATTGTTTTTCAGTTGCTGTTCCTTCTTTCACTATCTCAAAAGTTGGCATACAAGTTTTAGAATTCTACATTTCAGAAAAAAAGTAAATATTTTTCATGTACAAAGGTTCATTGGATTCAGTAAATGTCTGTATTTATTAGCGAAAAATGGTGACAGCTGTATTTAGTGTTTTACTTGTTATATTATCCTCAGTGGCTATATAATACAAGATCTGTCATACTGTGAATGTCATGTCTTTTTGGCATGTCTAGTTCATTCTACAGCTCTTACTCAGAGGATATTTTTTGCTGAAGTACAGAATCTACATTGCTGTAAGTAAAAATTCTGTATACAAAAGATGGATTTATAAAAATCAGCTGTTCCCAGTGTACTCCAGCAACATTACTCCTGGGCAAAGGTTTACATCTGACAGCGTAAAGATAAGCCCATCAACAACTTGGAGATTTGCAAATATCCATTACTGCCAAAAGCTGGATCTTAAGCAAGTCAGTGCTCCCTAAGACATGAAAAGAGACTTAATTTACATGAAAAGAGATTTAATTTGGGAATGGCTGGTGAGGCATTTACATCAATGCTGCTTTAGTCATTTTGCAGTTCCTCTGCTGATTTGGACCTACTGTACTAATTAGAAGGGGATGCAACAACTGCATTCTATCCTGAGCCTGCAGTGAAGGACACTCCCCTGCTCATTTTAGAAGTCCAGCACTACAGAAGATGGACTTTGAGCATTTTCATAATATTAATAAATCTACATCTGTATATCTGTATCTGTACATGCATCTGTTTAGAAGACAAAAAATCTCCAAACACAAGAACCGTAAGTATCCCTGGACCATTCAAACTGCCTTTTGGTGGTTCTCCCTTTCTCCAGCTCTCACATTGTCTGCAGAACCAAACACAAGATGCAATTCTACCATGTGGCATAGTGGATTAAAATAATATTAGTAAGTTAAGATTCTTCAAATTCATAAGAATTTGTTAAGACCAAATGTTCATGCACAGCAATCACGATTTTTCATATAACATGTGCTGATAAATAGATTAAGCAACAGATAGCTAGCTAGATCAATCAACAGGTAATTATGTTTGTAAGTAGATAAGATACAGATATCAACAGAGATACAATTGTAAAAAATGCACACAAAACCTAAACGTATCCAACAAGAAGTGCAAAATGAGTTTAAGATTACAGCCAGATAATGATACATTGCAGCTTCTGTTCAGACTCACCATCTTCATCAGTCAGTATACGCAGAGGTGTGCTAGGAGGGCCCTCCCCCGCTGTGGTACTAGCAGACACTTCCACAGCATATTCTGTGTATTTCTTCAAGTCTAAATAAAGAAGAAGAGTTCAATAAAACCACCATTAAGTAGGCCAAATTAGATTTTTAATGAACAATAAGTAGTTTTGAAATACTGAATAGGCCCACTGCTTACACTGACCTCTGTCTTTAAAGACCAAAATAAGCATTAGGAAAACTTGAACGCAAAGTGTTCTGCATGAACAAAAGGGGTAAATCCCTAATTACCAGTTTATACTTCATATTCCTAGAATGCTTTACAGTTTGTCCTTGACTGTACTCTGAAAACTTACTGGTTAAGCTCCCAGTGCTAGCTGCTGTCATGCCTCAGTAATAATGACAGAAGAGTAAAAGATGCAAGGGTGAGTGGAAAGAGAAGCATTTCTTTTTATCCAGAGTCAGATCAGAAAGATATGTAGGAGACATGAGTGTTTAGTTTGTTACAAGGACAGATATGCAAAAAAATCTGCTGAAGTTCCCTGTACTTTAAACATCTAAAATACGAGGAGTTATATGTTAGACTCTAAACCGTCTGTGGCCCATTCCACCACATTATGGCAGGACACAACAGGTCTCAGGGCAGGCAGCAATTAACTTTATATAAGGACAAAAAGGATCATGTCCAATCAATGAATTAATTGATATGCGTCGGTCCCTTCTCAGAACAGTTTACAGTTGCCATAAGTTCCAGGTCATTATATACTAGCCTGTAATACGTAGTGTCAGAAGAGTGGTGTTTATGACTCTTTGCTCAGTTCCATTAATCCATTTGAGGTATATTGTGTATGTCTGTATGACTCCATTGGGAATGGATGGTGGAAAAAATGATAATTCAATTTCCATGGATGAGATATTCCTGTAGGTTATGTTTTCTGGTGCAGAATCAGGAACTAGAAGACAAAATTTAGACTCATAGAAGATTTCGGTCAGTTTCTTAAACTGGTTTAAATGAAACACATTTCAAACATTTGGATTTTTATCCTACGTTGTACAAAATAAATTTTAAAAGATGCTGAATCGGAAGATCAAAACCATATGTGAGGTACACACTGTTAAAATGAGGTACAGGTCATTTAAAAAAAAAAAAAAAGAAATCATCTTAACATGCCAAATAAAAGAAATCTGGATCATGACACTAAACTTTCCTTCTAACACCCCATAACTACCTCTGTAATCGTCCAAGTTAGCTATGGTTAGGAGATTTTCTATGTTGTGCTGCCATAATTTACAGTTTGTACCAGCAACCTGCATTTTCTTCCTTTTCCCTGGGCCACCCACCTATACCAACTGTGTGAATGCTTGCATGGAAAAGCAAAGGCAGGCTAACACACTGCTGTAAGGGCACTGCAAGCACCCCCTTTCCTGGGGTTTGGCTGGTGGGACTCGGGGCCACCTCAGCAATAGCGTCGCCAGGGGCTGGCTGCCCTCGCTCCCAGGCAGCGCTGCGGTGAGGCTG
>NW_008605992.1:0-45306 GCF_000691845.1 Merops nubicus
CCACAATCTAGTGAAAATGATGGAGAGTGCTAGAGTGACGACATCAGCCAATTCTCTCAATACTCAAATGCATCTCAACAGGGCCCATGGGCTTATGTACATTCAGTTTCCTTATCTGACCACTAACCCAGTCTCTACTGACTAGCAGAGATTCTTCCCTCCTCTTTGCTTTCTCTCCTCCATCTAGGGTCTGGAGTTCACAAGGGCTGGTCTCAGCGTTAAAGACCGAAGCAAAGGCAGCATTCAGCAGCTCTGCCTTCTCTGCATCCTCAGTGATCATTCAGCCGTGGGCCACTGATATATTGGAAGAAGCCTTTTTTTTTTCTCTTTTACTTCATTTGCCAGTTTTTTTGGCCTTTCTTACTGCCTTCCTACATGTCCTAACAGTTTCCCTGTATTTCTCCCAAGGAACAAGTCCCTTCTTACATGAGTTATATATTTTTTTTTCCATGAGATTTCCTTCAGAAGCTCCCTGCTCATCCATGCAGATCTCTTAGCCCATCGACCTGATTTTTCACACAAGGGAACATACCTATCTTGGGCTTGGAGGAAGTGGTATTTAGAAACTGACCAGCTTTCTTGGGCCCCTTTCCCCTCCAGAGTCTTAGCCCATGGGATTCTCACAAGTAGATCTTTGAAAAGTGCAAAGTTAGCCCTGCAGAAGTCCAGGGTTGTAGTCCTACTTATTTTCCTCCTTCTACTTTGTAAAATACTAAACTCCACCATGTCATGGTCACTGTCACCAAGGCTGTTCCCAACCTTAATGTCCCCAACCAGTCCTTTATTTGTTAATACAAGGTCCAGCAGTGCACCTCTTCTTGTCGGTTGTTCCACTACTTGCATTGAGAAGTTATCATGGATGCACTGTGGGAGCCTTTTTGACTGAACTTGCCTAGCTGTGTGGGATTCCCAACAAATATCAGGGTGATTGAAGTCACCCATGAGTACCAAGAAGTGTGTTTTAGAGGCTACCTCCAGCTGTCTGTAGAAGGCCTCATCAACATCTTCTTGGTTTGGTGGTCTACAGTAGACTCTGACAACAGTGTTACCTCCGTTTGCATGTCCCTTAATTCTCACCCACAGGTTTTCAACCTGTTCCACCTCTTCCCACGGACAGAACTCAAGACATTTCAGTTGCTCTCATACATAAAGGGCAACACCACCACCTTGCCTTGTTGGTCTGTCTTTCCTAAATAGTACATAGCCATCCATGACAACATTGCAGTCATGGGAGCTGTTCCACCATGTTACAGTGATTGCAATTATATCATAGTCATGCAACCTAGTGCAGATCTCCAACTCCTCCTGCTTATTCCCCATACTCTCTGCATAGGTATATAAGCATTCCAGAGAGGGAGTTAACCAACCAGTTTTCACTTTTGCTATCTGACTATTCCTGGCTACTACCATGCTTACTAACTTGCTAGTGAGTCATGTCTTATTGTCATTGTCCACCTCAAGTGGGACAGTAGGCTGCAGGCTGTCCTTAGGCACACCTCTCGTGAGCCTGGTGTTATCCCCTTCCCCCTTTGAGGCTAGTTTAAAGCTCTGTCAATGAACCCCACCGACTCCTGTACGAGGATCCTTTTTCCCCTTGGACACAGGTGTGCTCTATCTGTTGCCAGCAGACCAGATGCCATATAAACCTCCCCAAGATTAAAGAACCCAAAATTCCGACGGTGGCACCTGTCTCTGAGCTATGTGTTAATCAGATGTGTTTTCCACCCTCTTTCAGTATTTTTCCCTTCCACTTGAGGGAGTGATGAAAACACCACCTGTATACCTGAACCTTGGACTAGTTGCCCCAGGCTCTATCTGTTGCCAGCAGACCAGATGCCATATAAACCTCCCCAAGATTAAAGAACCCAAAATTCCGACGGTGGCACCTGTCTCTGAGCTATGTGTTAATCAGATGTGTTTTCCACCCTCTTTCAGTATTTTTCCCTTCCACTTGAGGGAGTGATGAAAACACCACCTGTATACCTGAACCTTGGACTAGTTGCCCCAGCATCTTTTTGAGAGTCTTTAGACTCCTTTCTACAATCTCATCATTACCTACCTGAATAAGTAACAAAGGGTAATAATCAGAGGGCTGCACCAGAGCAGTGATTTGCCATTTAATATCTCTAACCTGAGCCCCTGGGAGGCAGCAGACCTCCCTGTGGGATGGATCTGGTCTACAAATGGGTCCTTCTGTTCCCTTCAGAAGAGAGCCGCCCACTACAATTACCCTCCTTTTTTTTCTTAATCAAAGACGTCTTGATAGGCTTGGGTGAGTGACAAGCTGTGTGTGACTCACCAGACTGATCCTCATTTCCATCTCCATTTAGTTGGCCTTCAAGTTCCAAAGACCCATGCCTATTGGATAACAGTAGTTGGGAAGGTGAAGGGGGCTGAGAAGGTCTTTGTTTGTCCCTCTGAGGAGGCACCTCTTTCCATTCTTCCTTGTCCCTTATGTCCCCTCCTTCTGCCTGATGACAGGAGGAGTGGTGGTCCTCCTCTTCCTGCATACTCTCTCCCTGTTGTGTGTGGCTCAACTGATCTATCTCACTTTCACACTCTCTGATCCTTTTCAATCTACCTCCTTCTTCTCTCAGTTCACCCAGCTGCCTGAGCAGGTCGCTTATCTGATCACACCGCACACAAGCGGCGTCGCTGACCCCTCCGCCTCAAGTGCCAGGCTCAGGCACTCGCCGCACCCTGAGACCTGCACAACCCAGTGTTTCTGCAGGACCTCGCTCTGAGTTCCCACAGTCCTCATCACTGCGGCTGAGCTTCCATATTCTTTCCTCCAGGTAGCTCTTGCCCATGTTGCGACCATTATCTCTTTGGCCGGGAAGGAAGCAACCTCCATGTGTCGATTCTCCCACACCCAGCTCCATGAGCTGCAAATAGTTGCAGCACCCCTGCTGCTCACACAGTCAGCTCCATAGGTAATGACTAGGCACTGCCCACCCAGAGGGGTCTTATCACCCTTTGAATGGTGGGTGAGGCTGGTTACACCCCCACTTGATTGCCGGGGGAGGGGTGGGAGCACCCCACGTGGCCGTTGGCGTGTTCCCGCCTTGTTCAGATCAGGCACCGGGGCTCTCGGCTCCGCCCTCCACCCATGCCGCCTCAGCAGCCCACCCAGTGACTGCCACCCCCAAGAGCCAGCTAGCTGCCTTCTTGCCTTCAAAAATCCCCAAAAAGAGCTCCTTGTCCCTTTTGCTGTGACTTCCCTCCCCACTGTGGGCTTACCTAATTTTAATCTCTTTTTTTTTTTTTTCTCACAAATACATGTTCGCATTTTGGTTTTAAAATGTGAAATTGGACAAATTGATAACTCTTTCTTTAGTAGATCCACATGGCCAGAATGAGACAGGTTCAGAGGATCTGAGATATATTTTCATACATTAGCCAGCAGAGTTCCCATTCTAATTCCTATTCAAGTTTTAAGCTATTGTAAATTATTATTTAGATGTGAGTCTATAGACTAGGATTACATGCACTTAATAATTCTTAGGCATTCACTGAAGTTGTGAATCCAATCATTAGCTTTTCACAAATCCTTTGATTTAAATTTCTGAACTTTTCAATTCTGCATTTTAGTTCTAGCATGGTGCAGAATCCTAAAATTCACTTTTACTCTAATTCATACACGTAATGTTACCACTAAAACTCTGGCTAGACCTTTAGTCACTTCAATTTTCACCTTAAAAACGTGCTTAGGTCCTGATAGCTGTACTCCTGCGACATATTCAAAGACTCTATCATATTGATAAGCATGGTGGTTCAGATCCTGACTTCCAGGTAACTGTGAAGAATTTGCACACGTTTCCCTGTGTCTACTCTCCAGTCCTGTATATATGGTCACAATGTTCATCATGTAGGATGACAGTGTTTGAGCCAATGAATCTCTAATGCAAAACTCTGTAATAGTAAGAACAAGGGCTGGATTCCCTCCAGTCGGACAGGGTTCTCTTGCAGTTACAGAACTCACGCTGCTTTTTGCTAGCACTCCTTCTGACTGTGAATCTTACATCTTCTTCACAGTGGCTGACTTAAACAGAAGAAACAAGCAGTGTAGCACAGTCTGAACATAATTTAATTTGGCATTTACTTATTCATCTACAGAACTTGAAGATGTCCTTTGAAACACCTCAGACAGAAGAGCAATTAGAACTCATCTCTGCCACATTCTTGGGTCAGCAATCTAGACACTACATTAGTATGCAAGAGGAAGGCAGAACTTCTTTGGCTTCATTTGAAGATAGAAACAGCAGTCTAGCTGTCTGCAAAGAAAAGAGAAAAATTAGTGTCAAAGTCCATGAAGCCTACCTATAAGTACAGTTTATGCAAGTATCTATCACAGAGATGCCAAAGGCTAACAAAAAGGAAACTTCTTAGACATATCCATCTCTTAAGTGATTTTTATAATCAAATCACCTCATTAATTGTCAACCTGCTCAGAGCACTGCTGTCATAAATTCCAGACACTGAACACTCTCCCTCTGCACTCTGTAGTGAATCTGACCACCTAATTTAAGCTTCTGAATTTAACTTCCCCATTCTTAAACTTATAACTTTGGGGTAACATGGTAGTGCCAAAGTGTACTTCCAGCTGACATGGAGAATATTGAGATAATCCTCTGCTGACAGCTGATAACAGAACATATTTCAGTACAGTATGACAGTTTTTTATCTCATCATAATTATACCAGAAAAACCTGCTTACAATCTTATTTGTTTGTTTCATCATTTACCTTTATATTTGTAATTAATGCTTAAAACTGGAAAAATCAGTATTAGCATCAGTAAGTAATTCTGAAATTTTCACTGTGGAAAAAGCAATGCATATTTCCCTCTCTTTTTCTCTTTAAATTCCACTTAGCTTTACAGTGACAATAGCTTTGCTTGGTACTACCTAAAACCCACAAAGATAGCAATTTGTGCATTAAAAAGCCAAAGCCTTTTATTAAGAAAATTAAAAAGGAAGGGAAGGAGAAGAAGGAAAAGAAAGAAAAGAAGGAAAAGAAGAGGCAAAGGAAGGAAGCGAGGAAGGAAAGAAGGAAGGAGGTAATTTTTCTTTGGCAATTATGTTGTAAATGGACTCAGAGAAAATAAGTGAAAATTTGTCTAGATTAGTTCTTGTATTTCTTGCTTACTGATCAAATATACAAACATCCCAAGAAATCATGAAAACACACACACAAAAAAAAATCACTTACAATTATTCTAGAGCCTTTAAATTACAACATCCTCTCAGTCTAATATGTTTAACCTTGACAACTCCAGAAGGATGTGCTAGGTCTCATTGGAAAGCTAGGAAATTCTTTTTCTCAAGATACTATATTTCTCTATCAAAACCCTCAAGCCTTCAAATTTTAAGCTTTAAATTGTTCACTGTTATGTAAAGAAAAAGCTGTAGCTGTTTCAAGAACGACTCTTTCCTAAGATTTAATGAAAGGAGAAATGACTCATTTGCAGAGAAGAGGAAACATTTCAGTGTCAAGTTATCATCTTATCAACATAATTTATTTTGATCTGAGAGTTTGAACTGTAAGTCATTGCAGAAAAGAATAAATGGGTGGGAGGCCAGGTGAGCTGTTCAAAAGTGCATGAGGAATTTGCTTGAAAACCTTACATTTATCGCATCAAACAAATGGAGACACTTTAATAAATCAGTGGTAAATTAGTAGAAGGATTTTTTTCTTTTCTAAAGACTCAGTTTGTAATTTTTGTTTTCTGACAGAAATGACACACATTTTGTTCTCATTCAAAAAATATTGCTTGTTAAAAATTGAAACAAAAGATTAATCTTCTGGACTGTAAAAATTAGTCATACCTTTCTGAAGAGCACCATTTTCTCAGCAGTAGGTCACAGAAGCCTAGTATTTGGCTGGGCTTTCATTTGTGTGTTGGTACCAAGAAAGCTGGACTCATGATCACTCCCAGGGAAGCTTGCTATACCTGCCAGAGCTTCATTAAAGTTTTACATGTATGCATGGCGATGTCTTTGAAATAGTCACATTAAACATCACTGTGCACAAATGACAGAGAAATTGATTGACATTCCTCGATTCATACAGAACGTAAAGAAGGAATGGGAGATCTTTCTTTTGTATGTGTTTGTAAAGAAGGCCAAACTATATCAGCAATTGTTACAGTGCAGTCTGAACTCTTTCCATAAGACAGAACATTCAGATATTAAAGACATACTAAGCAGCAACTGTTAATATGCCCGGAGAGTTGTGAATGGAGTTAAATCCAACTGGCATCTGGTCATGAGGATTATCCCTAGGGCTCAGTTTTGGGACCAGTCTTGTTTAATATCTTTATCTATGACCTGGATGTGGGGATCAAGTGCACCCTCAGTAAGTTTGCAGATGACACAAAATTAAGTGGAAGTGTTTGTTGATCTGCTGGGGGGTAGGAAGACTCTGCAGAGGGATCTGGACAGGCTGGAGCAATGGGCTGAGGTCAGCTGGATGAGGTTTACCAAGGCCAAGTGCCAGGTCCTGCACTTGGGTCACAACAACCCCAGGCAATGCTCCAGACTGGGGGAGGAGTGGCTGGAAAGCTGCCTGGTGGAAAAGGACCTGGGGGTGTTGGTGGACAGCTGACTGAACATGAGCCAGCAGTGTGCCCAGGTGGCCAAGAAGGCCAATGGCATCCTGGCCTGTATGAAAAATAGTGTGGTCAGCAGGAGCAGGGAGGTGATCGTGCCCCTGTAGTCAGCACTGGTGAGACCACACCTTGAGCACTGTGTCCAGTTTTGGGCACCACAGGACAAGAAGGACACGGAGGTGCTGGAGTGGGTCCAGAGAAGGGCAGTGGGGCTGGTGAGAGGGCTGGAAAACATGCCTTGTTAGGACCAGCTGAGGGAACTAGGTTTAGTCTGGAGAATAGGAGACTGCGAGGAGACCTTATTGCTCTGTACAACTACCTAAAAGGAAGTTGTAGTGAAGCTGGTGTTGGTTTTTTCTCCCAAAATATTAACGATAGGACAAGAGGAAATGGACTGAAGTTGCACCAGGGGAGATTGCAGCTGGGTATTAGGAAGAATTTCTTCACTGAGAGAGTGGTCATGCACTGGAATGGACTGCTCAGGGAGGTGGTGGAGTCATCACCCCTGGAGGTGTTCAAAAGACAAGTAGATGTAGCACGTGAGGCTATAGTCTAGTGGTTATGCAGATGTTGGTTTGAAGGTTGGACTTGATCCTAGAGGTCCTTTCCAACCATAGGGATTGAATGATTAAACTGGGAAGGTTTGTAACAAAATTATATTGCAGTAAAGGATTGTTGTTTATCACGTTCTTACAGAAACCTTTCCGTTGAAGAAAACTAGTGAAGTTCATGTCTTCACTTCAAACAGTGTTTCTGTGATGATACCGAGAAGTACTCAGATGTTCCTGAGAGTTTAAAACACTACAGATCTGCAAAATATCTTGTGGTAAAAATTCTTAATACTGATCTCTATACAAAATCTAGGTCAATTTCAAATAAGCAACTCTTAGGAGAAATGACCTTAATTAATTGCTAATGCTGTACAATGACAGGTATATAGAAGATACTATTGAAGAGTGATTTTATCTTGAAAGCTAAGAATTTCTTCTAAGCAAGAGAGATACTAGCCAAGACTCATAGGGACAATTTTGAAAGGTACAAGCAGTTTCTATAGAAACTTGGAAATAGATTAAACAAAACCAGTATTGTACCCTATTGGATGTTCATTTTCACACAAAACATGGTATATCCCATTATCCAAGAAAGAAAATGAAATGCATTCCAGAAATTTCAAGACATAGTATTATATTAAGTTCAGTTTTAGAAGAGTATGTCTATCTACTATTCAAACTACTTATTTAATCAATTTTGTCTCATCTATCTACTTAAATATCTGATTTGAGCACTTCTAATAATCTCATGATTACAAAACCTTTGGCAGGTTAGATAATACAAAATGTGGCAAGAAATTTCTGATGTGGGACAACACAGCAAAAGTATGGAGTCCAGTGTAGTTGAGGGCCCACCAGACTATGATATCAGTGCAAGAAAGTTGGATTCTTACTGTGAATATTTGCTGCTTTTACTGTTTCAGTAGTCACAGAGTTTTATCTACGTTGTTCCTCCTTGATCATCTTTGTTCTGTTTCTTTTTTCTGTCATCAAAAGCACACGCACGCACGTAAACACACACAAAACACATTACAAAAGGGATTATCATCACAGTTCAGATTTCTTTCCACATTCAGTGAGGCCAGGTCTCTTAAGCTAGATGGGTTTCATTCATTAGTGTTCTTGCTGGTCTCATTCATGCATGTATTTTTAATGTAAGGTCTAAAATTGATATGTACATTGGGAAAGGATAATGATTCCATTTTTTGATACTAATAAAGCAGATGTCTATTGATGCAGTAAATGTGCAGTATTAAAGGTATTTTGTGATAGAAATGTATCTGAGGTTTTTGACCTACTGTACTCAAAGTCTATTGTTAGACAAAAGTTCTTTCTCTTTACTATAAAAAGAAGCTGGGAAATGAGCCTGTCATTTTGATCTTCATTATTTCCAACTGTTTAAGCAAGTCCAGTCACATAACAGGAATGTAAATCTTAGGAAAAGAAGGAATTGGTAGTAATTAATGAGCTTGAAGTTTCTTTCACTCAGAAAAAACTACAATTGGTAGGTTGCATATTCCCTTACACTGCTTGCCTGAATAGTGGTATTTAAAACATTAGACATATATTTGATAATTTGGTTTTCAGAATAAAAATTAAAAAGTAACAAAAGAAAAAAATAAAAGGAGTAACTTTTTTTTTTTTTTCTTTTTTTTTTTTTTTTGTATTAGTAATGTATAGGACATTCTTGGCAGAGAAGCTCGCAGCTTGGATGACACACAAACCAAATTGAAGGCCCATATTAAATCAATCCACTTGTTAAAACAACAGGTAAAAATAGTGAGAAGGAGAGCAGAGAGGAAGGACTGCTAGTCATAATCTATTTATATGACAATGTTAGAAAGTTATTAAGTATTTGTGAATATATATGAGAAAAAAATGCAGTGTGTTGAGTCAAAAGGCAGAGCTTGATGTTGATGTAGTTTTTTCTATTCCCTGGAAATGGTTCACAAAAGAATCAAAAGAAATAACATAGAATTTATGACTTAACTACAAAGCACTCTTTGTATATTGCTATAGCAATGAATTTCATGTACTTCAGCATGCCTCACAGTGAAAGTTATAATTTCTTTTTACAAACTTTTAAATACCATATTCCCAGCTTTTGGGATCAAAAGAATATCTTGCATTTCTAACGTTAATATTTTACATTTAAAACCACACTTATTCCCCTAAGACTACTTAAATGAATAACAAAGAGTATCCTCTATCATCTTTTACCATTACAGTCCATGTCATCTTTAAACACTCACTAGTGTAACAGAGCTTTTAGAACAAAATTTGGAAATATGCAGGAAAAAAAAAAATATATATAGTCCTAGACAAAGCACAGTTTTTGTTGTATGGAGATACTATCTTTCTTTGTCTAAAAAAAGATGATAGAAGCAACCACTGATAGTGACTGATCATGAAAAGAAACCCCAGGAGCATAGACACACTATAAAAAGATCTAGGAGGAAGTCATTATACTGTTGAGGGAATAAGAAATTTAAGTCAGAGAGTTGTGAAATGTTCTCATTATAGGTCATCTCAGTAATTATCTGACATCTACAGATAGAGTCACTTCTTAATCAAAAGAATGAATCATTACTGATATTGATTCAGACCAAGATGTTTGAAGTAATGAGTCCAGTAACTCAAGTATAAATTTAGGGGTAATTTCAGCAACTTCTCTGCTAAAGTTTCAGACTAAATAATAATTAAATATTTTATTACATTACATGATAATGATAAGAAAATGGCCAGAAGAATGTGGATTAAATTGCCCCATCATAATCTGCATGTTAAGATTTAAACAGAAGACAGAAAAAAAGAGGTCACGGTTTACTATAGCTTAAGTAGTACTTAACAGAAGATTGTTTTCTTTCAAGTGCAGAATCTGCAGCTAGTACTGCCTTTAGCTTTAAGAATAAGTGATTATATACTTACTTCTTTTTCTTTAACATTTATATAATTTGATTATGAAAATCACCTTGGACAGCATGCAATGTGTCAAAGCAGGAACAACTATGAAAAGAACTTAAGTTCTATGAGCGCACTTAGACAAATATCTAGAATAAAACTTAAAAAAACCAAAATAAACAGGGAACTGCAATTGTTAACAGATATACAATTTTAGACAAATACTTTGTTTCAAAAATTTGGTTTCTTGAGAGTTATTAATTTATTACAGTCATAGCACCCATGCCAAAGTTGCCACTGAATAGACAAGACGGAAGAAACAGCCTCAGTCCATAGACACAGTCATTCTAGGGCAGTTTCTCTCTATTTAGAGATTGTTGGCAGTTGCTCATCATGTCATTCTTTTGTGAACGCAGAGAAAATTCTTTATTGTTTCACTGACATGTTTTATGAACCAAGAGATGTCCTTGACTGAAATTCATCCTGATCTGTGAGATCAGCCCAAAGCCTGGATGGTAGGTGGAAGGTCATCTAATCTAGTCTCTCACTGACAGTGAGTGTCTATTGTCTGTAACCATAATCAAGACACTTCTTTCCCATGTGAATTCTAGTTTAGTTCTCATGTGACTATGAAGTCAAACTTATATGAAGAAAGCTACCCCACACACATGGAAACCCCCTCATGAGTAGTTTCAAGTGTAATTAGGACATCATAACTCCTTTTCTAAACTTTTTTTATACTATCACCAAGTACCAATGGATGTACCACATTTTTTTTAAGCAATGCTTCTTTCTTACTTAAGCTGACAACAGGTAGATTTAATTTTAGGACTGAATTTTTTCTGACATAGGGCATTTTGACCAAGGCCAGCCTGCCTTGACCCTTACTGAAATTTGCTCCCAGAGCTTTGATCCATAGTAGTAACGGCCCGTTGCTACTGTGTCAGGCTGGTCAGGCATTATTCTAAAAGCAGCAATGCCACTCAGCCCTGCTTATTGTAACACTAGATGCTCAATTTTTTAGAGGTTAGAAAAGTACTCATTTGTACTATATGTATAAACTTGGCTAGGTTGTACTATTTTTTAATTATGTCTGCATTGTCTGTTATCAAAAATTGCTCTTTTCACTACAATATTTATTTCATCATAAAAAAGAGAATCATGACTTCTTTCAGACATAATCTTACTTGACTAAGTCAGCTAAGCTCTTTTAGTTCTCTGACAGAAGACACACCCATTTTTCCAAATTATAAGCTGTTTTTTAGTGTACAAACACAATGTACTTTTAAGTATCATTTACAATTTAACTTCTACATTCCAAAGAAAACTGTGAAACCTATGACAAAAACCATCTTACGATCAACAATCAAATATAACAAGATAAAAGATATAAGTAGGACTCTAAACACGCATTGGCAGCCCACAGCTGTGGGAAGTGGGTTTGTGATGGGTTGGTGTATTTGGCTCGCTCCCCAGGGACGAAATGCTGCCTTGGCTGTGTGATGAACAGGATTAGGGGAGTATTTGCCCCCCTGTACTTGTCACTGGTGAGTCCACAGACTGAATACTAGGTTCAGTTTTGGGGCCCTCACTACAAGAAGGGCATTGAGGTGCTGGAGCATGTCCAAAGAAGGGCAATGAAGCTGTTGATGGGTCTAGAGAACAGTCTTCCAAGGAGTGGCTGAGGGAACTGGGCATGTTTAGCCTGGAGAAAAGGAGGCTCAAGGGAGACCTTATAGCTTTCTACTGAAAAGGGGTTGGAGACAGGTGGGGATTGGTCTCTTCTCTGAAGTAAGAAGCAATAGGACAAGACAAAATGGCCTCAGTCTGTGCCAGGGGAGCTTTAGGTTGGAGACTAGGAAAAATTTCATCCCCACAAGGTTTGTCAAGCACTGGAACAGGCTGCCCAGGGCAGTGGTGGAATCCCCATTCCTGGAGGGATTTAAAAGATGTGTTGATGTTGTGCTGAGCGACATGGTTTAGTGGTGACCAGGCAGTACTGGGTTAATGGTTGGACCTGATGATCTTAAAGGACTTTTCAAAACAAACAGCTCTATGATTCTATGACTCTATGATTCTATGTATGTGTCTGCACATGATAAAATTTTTGATATTCAGAAAAATGGCAAAAGAGGTGGCAAGACTGAAATAAAAACATGAAAGCCCTATTTGTCATCTGTTTAGTCTTTCTAAGGAAAGAAAACCAGGATATCAGTTGTAAATTAGACGACATATCCATACACTGAATACTTTTACAGGACATCATCCATATAATAGGAAAAGAAGCTTGAAAATAAAGTGACCTGCAACAATTCCTGTTACATTTGAAAGTGTCGTGTATTACAGCTGTGTTTTTGTGTCACTAAAATATTAGGTAAAATGGTCTATTTCTGCAGCTCTACCTCCTTGATTCCCAAGAACTCTTGTCATGGTGGGATTTCAGATCCTGTCTCCCAAAGATCATTCATAGCATACCAGCAAGCAAGGGATTAAATCCTTCGGAGGGGAGGTGTTAATATCTCACCCTACCCCTTACCAGTCTTGATGAACAGTACCCATATTGCATCATGCATATATCATGAGAGAAATATATCATGGCAGAAATATAACATGAGAAGGTAATAATCCTTCTGGGACGACATTCAGATCTCACCACTGCACCAGTGTTCCAGTGAAGATAATGATCTAAGTTCAAGCCCCAAAACACTTACACTGTGTCTATTAGAACTCATTAGTGTACTCACATGGATACATAAGCGCATATATGTATATATTGCACATGTGAACCCATCACCTGTTACATGCAAAATGACACATTTTAAAATCAAGGCAAATTGAAAGAATTGAGAGATTATGCTTTAATAATTAAATTGTAGTTCCAAATAATTTTATCTTCACATAGATTTGGATATTTATTGTCATCTTTCACATCACCTAAAATGCAGAAGTCAGGCTTGTTTGAAGATCGTTTGAAAATTAAGTGCTCTGAATTTAATTTTTCTTCTGCAAATATTTCTTCTGTTGATAAGATCAGTCTTTTTCACATAAAACCAGAGTGAAATAGATCTGTTTCAGGTTTACTTCTGAACATTATGGCTTTATGCTTTCTGATAAAATACTGTAATTATAACAAAACTGAACAGTTTTGTTTTCTGACTTTGTTCAGGCAAACTCCCACTGGCCTCTGACTGTAAAAAGAGTGATCACAGAATCACAGAATCATAGAATGGCACGGGTTGGACAGGACCTCTGGAGATCATCTAGTCCAACGCCAAAGCAGGTGCACTTAAATGAGGTTACACAGAAATGCATCCAGGTGGGTTTTGAAAGTCTCCAGAGAAGAAGACTCCACAGTGTCTCTGGGTAGCCTGTGCCAGTACTCTGTTACCATCACAGGAAAGAAGTTTTTCCTCATGTTTAGGTGGAACGTGTTCTAGTTTGCCCCTTGTCCTGTCACTGGGCACCCTGAAAGGAAATTGTCTCCATTCTTTTGACTCCCACCCTTCAGATACTTATAAACATTGATAAGATCCCCTCTCAGCCTTCTCCAGGCTAAACAGACCCAGGTCTCTCAGTCTTTCCTCATAAGAGAGATGTCCCAGTCCCCTAATCGTCTTTGTAGCCCACTATAGGAGTCTCTCTGGTAGTTCCTTGTCTCCCTTGAACTGGAGACCTCAGGACTGGACACAGCACTACAGATGTGGGCTCACCAGGGCAGAGTAGAGGGGCAGGAGAACCTCCCTCAACCTGCTGATCACACCCTTTTCAAAATATCCAGGTTACCACTGGCGTTCTTGGTCACAAGGGCACCTTGCTGTCTCACAGTTTATTTATTGCCCACGAATCAAGCTCAACTTGATTGTTTTGGATATTTTTGTGAGTCATATCTTGTGACTGTGAATTTGGTGCTCTGCCTTTCCACTTTAAGAATGAACTCTTATTTGATGAGTAATCAAAGAATATATATTTGAGGCTTCACAGTACCAGGAAACAGTGGGTGATTTACAATAAAAAAAAAATGCACAGGCAGGGATGCTTCAAGAATCTGTCTAGAACTACCTTCTTCTAATGCAGTTATTTAATTTCTCAAGGTTTGAGCTCCACACAAATGCAATGAAGGAACATTTATGGCTAAGAAGTTTCTTGACAAAAGTAGATGGCATTATGCATGTATTTAAATATAGAAGTCACTTTCAATACGAAAAAGTTATTGTGTTCTTATTTGTTTGTGTGAGTAAAAATGAAAAGAAAGAATATTTCTTAAGCTAGAATGTTCGGATTGTTTTTTAAATTTTTTTCTTAGTGATGATTGTGTATTAAACTGTGATGACATCATAAATGTAGTGATATTATGGTAAGTGCTAATGTAAGATTGTCAGAAGTTGTTCCCACAGCCAATAAGGTTCATGCCCAAGGCATTGATCAATATGGTTAAAAACATGTAGAATGTGTAAAACGTTCAAAGTGCATACTTAGAAAGTAGGCCTCTGAGCTTCTTCAGAGTGATATTTCCAGAAACAGTAACGCTGTTTTTTGCAAGAAAGTGTTAAGATACATCAAGTAAATAACTGGTTTGATTTTAGCAATGAAGAACATGCCTGTGACTTTGTGCAATCTTTTTAGTGTGACTGGTGAGAAATGAACCTAAGAAAAATAACAAGTATCAATCTGATCTGACAGTCAACACAATATAGCTTTCGGATTACATTTTGTCTAGATACAGTTTAGCTATTTAGACTAAAATTCTTATTGAAAGGTAATCACGTGCATCTGTCATGTGTCAGCAATGTAGGTGTCTACAAAGTGTGAGGGGACTTTGTGATAATGGTCAGACAGTATTGCCTAAGTGGTGAACTAAGTTGCTTTGTGGGAAATGGCTGATGTAGTTGCCAAGCCACTCTCCCTCTTATACAAAAAAGTCATGGCAGTTGGGCAAAGTCCTCACTGACTGGAGAAAAGGGAAACATCACACCTATTTTTAAAAGAGGTAAAAAGGAGGACCCTGGGTGATCAGCCAGTTAGCCTTCTCTCTATGGCTGGTAAGATCATGGAACAAATCTTCCCAGAAACTATATCAAGACATATGGATGATACAGAGGTGATTAGACACAGACAACATGGCTTCAGCAAGTGCAAATTGTGCCTGACTAGTCTGCTGACCTTCTGTGATGGAGTGACTCCAACAGTGGACAAAGAGCGAGCTACAGATGTCATGTATCTGGGCTAACCTTTGATATGGTCTCCAACAAATTTCTTGGTGCTAAATTGGAGATATGGTTTTATGGATGGATTGGTAGATGGATAAGGAATTAACTGGATTACCACATCCAGGGAACTACAGTCAATGGCTCAATATCCATGTGGAAATCAGTAATGAGTACTGTCCCTTAAGGGTCTGTACTGGGACCAAAACTATTTAATATCTTCATCAATTACATAGATAGTGGGACAGAGTGCACCTTTAGGATGTTTGCAGATGACACCAAGCTGAGTAGTGTGGTTGATACACTTACAGAAGGAATGCCATCCAGAGGGACACTGACAGGCTTGGGCAGTGTGCTCATGTGAATCTCATGAAGTTCAACAATGCAAAGTGAAAAGTCCTGAACCTGGGCTGGGGCAATCCCCAATGTCAATACAGGCTGGGGGTTGATCTGATTGAAAGCAGCTCTGCAGAGGAAGATTTTGTGATATCGGTCAATTAAAAAATGGAAATAAACTGGCAACATGCACTTGCAGCCTAGAAGGCAAACCATATCCTGAGCTGCATCAAAAGAAGTGCAGCCAGCAGGTTGAGAGGGGTGAACCTCCCATCTCTCACGAGACCCCACCTCGAGTATTGCATCCAGTTCTGAGGCCCACAGAACCAGAAAGTCAGGAATCTCTTAGACTGGGTCCAGAGAAGGGTGACAAAAATAATAAGGTTACAACATCTCTGCTGTGAAGAGAGGCTGAGAGTTGGAGCTGATCTGCCTGGAGGAGAGAAGACTCAGGGGATAACTTAAAGCAGCCTTCCATTATAGAAAGGCAGCTTACAAAAAACATGCAAGGAGACTTTATACCAGGATGTGTAGTGACAGGACAAGGGGAAATGGTTTTACAGTGAAAGAAGATAGGTTTAGAATAGACATAAGGAAGATATTTTTTTATGGTAAGAGTGGTGAGACACTGGAACAGGTTGCTAAGAGAAATTGTGGTTGCCCATCAAAGTCAGATGGGTTGGGGCTTTGGACAACCTGATCTACTGAAAGATGTTCCTGCCCACAGCAGGGAGATTGGACTACATGATGTTTAAAGTTCCCTTCCAACCCATATCGTTCTATAATTGTCTGATTCTGTGAACTCTTATGGTACTAAATTATCAGAACACCTTCAAAAATTCTCCTGAAAGTCTGAAACAGAAGTTATTGTTAGGTGTTATCCAATCAGCCAGCTCCATCACTGGAAAAGGAACTTGTAGATGTCATGGAGCCATGTTACTTCTGTCCAAAAGGCACTGCAGCAATGATGAGCCTTGGCAGCACTAAGCTTTATTCATGGTCTTAGAAGTGATTGCTGCATTTCCATTTAGAGATCTAGAGTTCAGAAAGAGTTACAGTGTCCAAAAAATCAGTATGTGATGATGATCCCTCAGACAGAATTTTTGCTGCTAAAGGGGTGTTCAGAGAGCAGGATTCCTTGCATAATGACACTGGCTTTTCAGAAACTGTGCAGCAAGAGCAGAAGTAGTAATTTCAGGGTGAAGTATAAATTCTTGTAATTTTTGAAGCAAGCCAAACTAATAACCCATTAACACAGAATAACAAAAATCATTTATCATTTTGGCCTATCAGGGTCTTGGGATTACTTGAGGTGAAGCCCAGCATTGCTGTCAAGTTGGTATTTGCTAGTCTATACCTTAAATTTACTCCACTTAAGTGTTGTCTTTTTTTTTTCTATTTTTTTTTTTTTAAATAAAAAAGGTACTTTCAACTTCTTTCTGCCACGTGTAATGCTAGGGGTACATACAATAATTTTAAAAATATTTTTGAAGTAGAAATACTAGTGTTTAAAATGAAAATGCTATTAGCTAATACATCATAAATCCACAGACTATTTATGTTGTCTCTTCTGCATGGCCTTTTTATTTTGTATTCACATAGCCCACGTTTTACTAACAGTACCAAAGGTTTCATATGTAAGACATTATTCACAGTATGTTTCCTGTTATTTTGCATAGCATTATTCTTTGTGAAAATAATGTTTTGGCCTCAGGAGAAATATTGCAATTGAATGCACAGCAAGATGTTTTTGGTATGGGGCCACGGTACTAAAATTTAACTTTTTTTTTTCTTTCAAGTTGCCTTGGCAATCAAGACAACAGAGTTAGGATACAAAATGTAAAGGGGTGATAAAAGAAGGACACGGTTTCAGCATTTAATTTGCAAATAAAATGTGCTAAGTGAAATGAGAGCTGAAACTGTCCCTTTCTGCCCAGCATGGTTACATGCATATTCTATAAAAGCTTCTGAAAATGTGATTACATAACTTGGATATACATATTTATTTTTGGAAATTGGTGGGCTGAACCAAAATTATTGCTATTAAGTTGATTGAAATGTTGAGGATTAGCAAAAGGAATAGAAGTTAAACTAATTTAAACTATATGGTGTGTTTTTTGCCAACAGGCTATATCACATCATTGCAAAGGCGTGATTCATTGTGTTCCATTGCAGTTTCCTCATGTAGTAAAATGAACCATAATTAGCACTAATGACAATGTCAAATCCAATAATTTGCGTGACTACTAATAAAAGTATCTAACCCACAGAAATTATACTTTTACCTTTTAAAGTTTATATATATATTGGGATTGTCTATAATACGAGCAAACAAGCAAAGTTTTACTTTAAATTGAGCTAAAAAAAGATGTGCCAGGAAAGTCTTAAAACAAGAAAATAGTTTTTAGAAATTAAACCCTCCCGAATGCAGTATTTCAGCTTTAAGAGCTCAAAGCATCTTCTATGGAATACTGAATGTCCCAAATAATTTTATATGAATCTCCATTCATGCCTGTCCATGACGCGTAAACATACTACCGTGCTGTTATATACTTTGTGGAAACCACATTCCCCCACACAAGCAGAGATCATCCCCAGTGAAGCTAGTGGGAATTTTTCACCTATGTCAATATTCAGCTTGAGTGGAATGCAAATGCGTACTAAAGAGACACGTTTGAGACTGCCATTCTGCTAATGTAGATACAATCCTAAGGATACAAAATAGAGTTTCAATATTTTTTTATAATGTAAATATACTGGATAAGACCTAGTTTTGTGGTTTATATGTTTTGGGGTTTTATAATTCATTCACTACAAGGAAAACAAGTCAAGTTCACATCTCTGGTCAACACAAGTTTCTGGTTCCTTAGAAAATTTGTGTAGTAGATGAAGCAGAAATGAAGTTTATTGCAGCTCCTTTCATCCCACGAGTAAATCATAGAATCATAGAATCGTTGTAGTTGGAAACGACATCTAGGATCATCAAGTCCAACCATAATCCAAACATCCATTAGACCATAGCTTTAAGTGCTACATCTACTTGTTTTTTTGAGCACCACCAGGGATGATGACTTCACCATCTGCCCAAAACTGGACACAGCACTCAAGGTGCGGTGTCAAGAATGCCGACTCCAGGGCTACGATCACCTCCCTGCTCCTGCTGGTCACACCATTTCTGATCCAGGCCAGGATGCCATTGGCCTTCTTGGCCAACAGGGCACACTGCTGGATCATGTTCAGTCGGCTGTCCACCAACACCCCCATGTCCTTTTCTCTAGGCAGCTTTTCAGCCACCCCTCCCCAAGCCTGGAGCATTGCCTGGGGTTGTTGTGACCCAAGTGCAGGAACCAAGTAACCTGCCCCCTCTTCCAAATGTTGTAGACTCTCCTCTTTCTTCTAAGTCCCAGCTAAAAGCTCCTTGCTCAGCCACGTTGGTTGTTTTCCCTGACAGTTTTGTCTTAAGACACATGGGGACAGCCTGCTTCTGTGCCTTTAAGAGGATCTTCTTGTAAAAGGACCAGCCTTCCTGGGTCCCTTTGCCCTCTAGGACTGTATCCCAAGGGACTTCCTCAACCAGTTCTCTAAACAGGTTGAAGTCTGCCCTTTGGAAGTCCGTGATAATAGTTTTGCTGCCCCCTCTCCTTACTTGGCCAAGAACCAGGAACTCTGTCATTTCATGGTCACTGAGCCCAAGACAGCCTCTGACCATCACATCACCCACCAGTCCTTCTCTGTTTGTAAACAACAAGTCCAGCAAGGTACCTCCCCTGCTCGTCTCCCTCACCAGCTGAGTCAGGAAGTTATCTTCCACACACTCCAGGAACCTCCTGGAATGTTTCCTCTCTGCTGTCTTATATTTCCAGCAGATGTCTGGTAAGTTGAGGTCCCCCACAAGAACAAGGGCTTGTGATTTTGCAGCTTCTGCCAGTTGTCTATAGAACAATTCTTCAACCTCTTCATCCTGGTTGGGTGGTCTATAACAGACTCACAACAAGATATCTACCTCATTGGCCTGCCTCAACTTTACCCATAAACATTCAATTGGTCCATCACACTTGTTGACCTCCATGCAATCAAAACTCACCCCAATAGGGAGAGCCACCGCACTGCCTTTTCTATCTTGCCTATTCCTTTTGTAGAGCTTATAGCCATCCATTACAGCACACCACTCAGGAGAGTCAGCCCACTGCACTTCCATGATGGCAACTACGTCATAGTCATAGCTGTTGCAGTGCACAATTCTTCCACTGAACAATGGCTTCCAGCTCCTACAGTTTGTTGCCCATGCTGTGCACATTAGTGTAGATGCACTTGAGCCTGGCTAACGACTTCATTCTCAACCATTGCCTGCTTAGGCTCAACTCCAGCAGGCCCAGTTTTATCCCCTTTCCTCTTCAAACCCAGTTTACACGACCAATTGTCTTCTGGAAAACCAATTGGAGTTTGCAGAATCATTTAATCATACCAGATAGTAACAGTTGCACTATTATGGACTCTGGGAGGAGGTCAACTTTTCACTAGAAAATACACCAGCAACAGCCCTGATTTTATTTATAACTCAGAAAACCATTTGACAGGGAAAAAAAAAAAAAAAAAAAAGGTACCATTAATTTAAAAGCATAAGCTCAATGGCCTATTGCCAATCTTTTAAACAAAACAATCCCATAATTCTCGGATTTCTTCAGTCAAACTCTGCATTCATTTTGTCCTTGATGTGAAAAAGATCACTCTGGTATCCCCCTCCCCCCCATATGCCCCCCGTGCAAAACCTATATTTTGGACCTTAGAGCATTTTCAAATTGGCTACAGAACTTACGTGTTGTTGTATGGCACTCTTGATTAAACATAGCTAGCTCAGAAGCAAAATCAGTTCATGTTCTAATTGTGAAGCATCATACTGGAGATTGGTCTCCCATTGGTCGCTTCTCCCAAATTACTGATGGCAGGATGAGAGGAAATGACCTCAAGTTGTGCCAGGGGACATTTTGATTGGATATTAGGAAGATTTTTTTTTCACCGAGGGAGAGTGGTTAGGCACTGGAACGAGCTGCCCAGGGAGGTAGTGGAGTCACCATCCCTGGAGGTGTTCAAAAAAAAAACGAGTATATGTAGCACTTGAGGCCATGGTCTAGTGGATAGGGAAATGCTGGGGGGAAGGTTGGACTTCATGATCCTAGAAGTCATTTCCAACCATAGTGATTCTGTAATTCTATGATTGACAGAAAGACTGGAAGCTGTAATAATAAAAAATCAGTCCTTTTGGTAACTAAATAAGGAAATGTTAAGAATTTGGGGGTTCTATAAAAACTATGAAATTTTTTTTCTATATGAAAAAGTGCATAAAATTCATATGAAATACATTCTGAAATAGTGGTTTTTAAGAATCACAAGTAAGAAATAGTATACAGTCATCTGCACATTATTGTGAAAAGCTTTAAGTATATGAGATAAATAATATGTATTTTTTAATGCATCAGAACTACAATTGCCTCACAGTGGACCTGAATACAAGCAGTGAAAGCCTTTTGGCAAGGCACAGTTTTCCTCTTTCAGATAATTATGTCTGCCTTTTTGTTTGGACCATCAATTCTGGGTGCAAATACAAGTATTAAGATGCTTCAGAAGCTGATTGCCAGAGTCATTGAAAATTAATTGCTTCACTTTAACTTGTTTTTGTTTGACTGAGGAGTGGTTCACATTTCCAAAATTTGAATTTTTATATATTAGAATTTGCAACACTATTGTGAAATGGCTCTTACAAAAGGAGTTAGGGCACACAAGTTGCTTGAATATTGAAGCTCTTTCAAAGTGAGTTGCTCTCTTCCTCATATGGTTCCACAGGAATATGTGGTGTCAGCTATGTCTAATTCATGTTTATTTTCAGCATAAACCTCTAGTTAATGAATAACTCACACACGCAAATGCACAATTTCAAGCTCAAAGTCAGCATCGACAGAATGAACTGCAGGTAGCTAGTTGGGATCAGAATAAATGTCTTTGAGCTCAATACAAAGACTTTGTCTTCTAGTCACAACTTTGTCACACGTATCCTGTAATACAATAGCCAAAAAGGTCCCTCAAACAGGAGAGTGGAGCTTCTAATAAGGAGGAATGTGAAATATCCAAGGATAAACAAACAAATCAGAATGGATAAAAAGTGCTGGAGAACTTCCTGCACAGCTACAGGAAAGCACAGATTATTGGAAAGTAAAAGCAAACGAGCTTAGATGCGAAATATACCACACTCATTTAACTTCAATGAAAAATAGGGAATGATTTGGCAAAGGCTGTAAAACCAAGAGGAAAGTTTTGTTTTGCTTAATTTTTTTCTTATTTTACTAGTCTTTGGTTTCTAGCTAATCCATTCAGTATTAAGTTCTTACATTATTGCCTTGTACCTTTTTAATATGAAAGAATAGAAGTATGTTAGAGAGCTTTTTACATTCCATATCATATGCCTTAAGTATTTGTTCAAGAAATATCTAAAAAAAGCTTTGAAATGACTTAAATGAATCCCATATGGTATGTTTAAATATACTAAAAGAGAAATTTTTTTTCCTAATCTAAGAGAACATCTGTACTTTATAATGGGGGGAGGTGTTTGTATGAAAGGCTGTTATTCATACAAAATTGTGAGACAAGAATGATATTATACATTCTTTAACTGTAGTAGTACATTTCAAATTATTTTGTTGAAATTAGCCTAAAATTGATGGCTTTTTTTTTTGTTCTTTTTATGTTTGTGCTTAATTTTTTCCAATAATACTTGAAGATCAGCATGCATTAATAGCTTCAGGGCATAAAGAGACTAGAGGAAATTAGCTGTCACCCACAGCCAGAGATTCTGTGTTCTTATACACATAAAGGACTAAATTGTCTTTTATGTTGACCATGCATGGAGATCATGTCATTTTCATTAAAAATTAGACATCATACATATATAGTACAATTGTTGATGGAGATGTTTGAATTAATACAGTTATAAAGCAAAGACTAAACTTTCAGTTTTGTCCTAATCAAGTATGGATTTTATTATTGAAATATGTAGTTACATAGGAACCTTAAATTGAATATTCAGTTAATTATTTTTTCATATATTTTCTATATTTCTATACATAATTTAGCATTCTGTGTTTGTAATATGAAGCAAGTAATTTATAAACTGATAGAGGCTGGTTTAATAAACTTTCTATTACATTTATTTACTTTAGGTTTATTTGTTACAATCTGAGTTTTGGCCTTAGATTGATAATCAAGTGTCAATTAAGTGCTTACTAGTACAGACATATTAATAAGTTACTGTAATCAGTCATAATTGGCTTAAGCATTCAAGTAAGTGCTGTATGATTACTTTCCTTTGTATCAAATTGTAGCATGATTATATCTCTGTCTACAATCACTAGTGGGATGGTACAATGTAATACAGAATGTCCTCCAGCTCTGCTGTCTTCTGCTGATATTCTCACTTGACTTTGTGTCATTCCTCCCCTAGTGTTTTCTCTGCCCAGCAGCTGATTACTTTGCTGGCAGTTGGTCCTTTAGAATCATCTTGTCCATATTATCATCCTCGTTCTCTTATGTCTGCCTATAAAACCTCTTTTACACCTCAAGGCATTAAAACATGCTCTCACTGATCACACATTCTTACCATAGCACATGAAATGCTGTCAGAAAAAAAAAAAAAAAAAGAAAAAAAAAGAAAAAAAAAAAGAAAAACCACACACAGGCCTCGGTACTGACCTTTCTGTTTCACTGTCCATCTTTTACAGTGTAATTTAACTACAGATCTTATTTAAATCTAAGTGAAGCTTTAGCTTTAATAACTATAGAACTGCTCCAACATTGCCAGGAGACATAAATGATTAAGCCATTCTGTTTCATACAGAGCTCTGCAATATTCTTGATTACATCCTGCCTTGAGGTTTTGCCAGTCACCTCTCAAACAACACAGATATGCATTTAGAGAACTATTTTAGGAGGATAGAATTATTTGAGCTTATATGGCAATGCATTTGCTCACACCATTGCATACATTGTACACTTCATTTCCTAACTACACTGTGCATCTGCTTGCTCTTAATACATTAACAGATGATAGGATAATCTTTAATTAAAAAATGTTAAAATTAGTGCGAAGTGCACTATAAAGATAAACATTTTTATATAAATGATGAGTGTATCTACTTAGTTAAACACACTTAGGAATTTTTAAAGTGTTTTCTGAAGCAAAGGTCTGTTGCTCCACTAGCCTTTTTAACTTTTAGAATCCCCAGAGGGTTTAGTCAACGTCTGCCATCCTTGAAAGTGGTACTTGAAGCAGCTGTTGACTTTTACTCAGTAGCATGGAGGTTACCGACAATCTCAGGAACTCTCCACCTGACATCTGTAGTTTTTCTAACTGTTTTCTAGAGGCAGAAGTTGACTATCTTCATCAAAGCCAAATTACAGAACTTTCTTTGGTTCTATCAGTTGCCTTGGCAAAAGTTACTGTACAGGAAGAAAAAATGAGATACATTAGCATCGTAATGAGATAGCTTAATCTAAAATATTTAACATAACAATAAACTAAGCCCATTATTTTTCAATTTATAGAGCACTTTTCAATGAATTATTAGTTCTTTATGTAAATAAGGACTGACATATTTCACAGTTCATATATGACAAAAAGGCAGTCCAAATGCCAGCTTTCTAACCTACTGAGGGTATGCATTACTGGCTGGCTCTGCCTTCTTTCCAGATTCTAAATCTTCAGAAAGGTATGGTTCAGGGTTTTTTTAGTGTTGTCAATGCATATTTAGGAGTTGGAAGAAAATTAGGTACTAATACATTTTTTACTGCATAGAAAGCTACCTATCTCTTCACCTAAAACCCACATCTCTTCCTAAGGAGAAGGTGAGTGGGAAAGTACAAAATATTTCTTCAAGTTTGAATAATCAAGTAGCAAATACTAGTTGATAGCATAATAGAGTTCTAATCATTACAAAGTGGCTAAATTACTGACAGATGGTTTTGTGTGATTTAGATTGAATTTCTAGCGCATCTTCTGGGCTAATCTTTGAGAAATACAAGTTCTGTCATAAAATGATTGCAGTTTTCAATTAATTAATCAAAACCATAAAGCACTTATAATAATAAGGCAGTTTTTCTGTATTTGTAAATGTCCTGGCTTTGGCTAGGATAGGCTTAATTTTCACAAGAATCTGGGCGGAGCCACAACCAGGATAGACAATAAAAACAGCCAATGGGATATTCAGCACCATGTTGACATCACACCTGCTATGTAAAAGGGGGAATAAGGAGGAGGAAGAGGAGGAGGGGACAGGTGGAAGGGCAGAAAGGGGGTGCTGAGGAGGTGCTCGGATTTCGTATGCAGTGGTAGGGTCTGATGGTTTCCTTGAGCACTGTGTTTTAGATCACTCATTTTGTATATTATTTAATTAGCATTGTTGTTATTGCTGTTGTCTTCTCTCCTTATGTTGTTCTATTAAACTCGCCTTATCTCAACCAATAGGGTTTTGCCTTTTTCTCCTAATTCTCCTTACCACCTCCCCATCCCACCCTGGAGGGAGGCTGGGAGCACACAACAGTGAGCAAACAGCTACATGGTGCTCAGTTGCCGACTGGGCCAAAACCACAACAGTAAATGTTTCATAATAAGTTTTCAATTTGAAGATAATTTTAATACATTAATAACTTCTAATTGTGAAAATGGGAGGTGTAATACCATTCTGTTAAACTAGTACCTAATGAATGCACTGAAATCAATTTATATTTGGCAGTTCAGAGAAGACTGTTAGAAAATATTCTGATAAGGTGACCTGAACATAAACAGATATGAAGTTTTAATTAGGAAAGTAATGCAGAGAAAGAAACTTTTAATATGTCAAAAGATTTTATTTTTTTTGAGATCTTTAAGAAGATGGGAAAAACAATAGAGAAAACTAATGTACGAGAAAGAGTGCATATGATTAGAACTAAGAGTTTTAGCAAGACATATTCTATTGCAATACTGGAAGCTATTTTCACTAGGAACTGAAGATACTATAAGTCTGAGGTTAGTCTAAGGTATTCAGAATAGTAAAATGCAAATAGCCCTTTACCGTGAAACTGCTGTCATCAAGATCTGGCATATCTCAAACCCACTTCTGTATTGCCAACAGAAGTACTAAAAGGAACATTGTCTAAATATGGAATCCATTTAATCTTCACTGGTGATAAACAATATATTCATAATTTCTTTTCCTTTTTCCTTTTGAGGAAAAAAAAAAAAAGCTATAAAAAGCAATAATTTTATATTCCTTTTGTGTCTGGAATAGTTTGGATTAGAAATTAGATAAAATACCAAAGGTCTGCCTCTGAGTGATCCCCCCTCTACTATTATTGAATACTTTCTCTCATTGGTCTTGTCCTGTTAAGAACATGGAGGTGAACCTGTCAGGAAAAGAGATAAATATCCTCTAATATTTTAAATCTGCAGAACTCAACTGGTTTTCCCCAAAACATTTTGTGTGACATTGGCCATCTGCAGTCTTTAACTTCTTAATGGGTTTCATTCAACACCAAGGTATTCTTTTGTAAAACATATTTTGGCAATGCTTGCCATCCTAGATTAGAAAAGCGTTCTAATATTTTGCAGTTCAGGAAATCATAACAAATCAACTTTGGAGAAAAAAAAAAAGATTGGATTCACAAAGAAGTAAGGAACTCTGGAAGTGATAATCATGAGATATACCATGAAGACCTCTGTTAATGCTATTATTTTAGGCTCCAATTAATAGAGAGATATGACATAGAACCACCCACTAGGAGAATGATCATTTGTTGCACTTAATGCACATAGACTATTCAGCCCAGAAAACCCATGGCCTAGGGATCAAAAAGACGGATTCCCAAAATGAAGACCTGGTTGCAAAAGAGGGAGTCTGGAAAGAAGAAGATGAAGGCCCCAACAGAAGTAATGATACTGGAAGCTGAGTAAGATCCTGTGCACCAGAGAGGTGCCTGGAGATTGATGCCAGCGGATGCGCAAAGACCATGACTGGTGACAGACAGTATGGTGAGCATCTTCAGAGCAGGATCTGCCATAACGAGTAGCTCCCTCCCTTTGGGAACAGGAAATCAAGACCTTGGGAATGTTATGGAGGTAAAGTGTGCAAGTGAGTGTGTAAGACTTTGAAATGGAGTAACCTGTCTGGGAAGCCTGTTCCAGTGCCCTGTCACCCTCAAAGTAAAGAAAGTTTTTGTTAAGTTTAGGTGGAACTTTCTGTGTTCTAGTTTGTGTCCATTGCCCCTTGTCCTCTCACTGAGGACCACTGGGAGGAGACTGGCCTCATCCTCTTGATGATAAGATCCCCTCTCAGCCTTCTCTTCTCCAGGCTACGAAGACCCAGGTCTCTCAGCCTTTCTTCATAAGAGTGATGTTCCAGTTCCCTAATCATCTCTGTAGCCCTCTGTAGGACTCTTTCCAGTAGTTTCCTGTCTCCCTTGAACTGGGAAGCCCAGGACTGGACACAGCACTCCAGATGTGGTCTTGCTGGGGCAGAGTAGAGGGGGAGGAGAACCTTCCTCAACCTGCTGATCGCACTCCTCTTAATGCACCCCAGGATACCACTGGCCTTCTTGGCCACAAGAGCACACTGCTGGCTCATGGTTAACTTGTTCACCAAGACTTTCAGGTCCTTCTCCACAGAGCTGCTTTTCAGCAGGGTACCTCCTAACCCGTACTGGCACATAGGGTTATTCCTTCCCAGGTGCAGGACCATAAAAATGTAGGGTTGAACTTCATTGTGTTCCTCGCTGCCCAACTCCCCAGCCTGTCTAGGTCTCACTGACTGGCAGCACAGCCTTCTGGTGTGTCAGCCACTCCTCCCACTTTTGCATTATCAGTAAACTTGCTGAGGTTACACTCTGTCACTTCATCCAGGTCACTGATGAATATATTGAATAGGACTGGACCCAGTACTGATGCCTGGGGATCTCTGCTAGTAACAGGTCTCCAAATAGAGTCCGCTGCTGATCACAACACTCTGATCTCTGTTGTTCAGCCCGTTCTCATTCCACCTCACTATTGCTATCACTTTATCCAGGCCCAGCCATCATGTGTTCATAAAAGGCAGATCCTGTCTGACCAACCTGATCTCCTTCTATGACCAGATGACCCTCCTAGTGGATGAGGGAAAGGCTGTGGATGTTGTCTACTTAGAATTCAGTAAGACCTTTGACACTGTCTCCCATGGCATTCTGAAGGAGAAGCTGGTGGCTCATGGCCTAGACAGGTGGACTCTTTGCTGGGTTACAAACTGGCTGGACGGCTGAGCCCAGAGGGTTGTGGTGAATGGATTTAAATCCCATTGGTGGCCAGTCACAAGTGGTGTTGCCCAGGTCTCAGTTTTGGGCCAGTCTTGTTTAATATAGGGATGGAGTGCACCCTCAGTAAGTTCTCAGATGACACCAAATTGAGGTGACTGTGACCCTAAACCATGACAGATAACATTCACTAATCTCCCCTCATCTACCCAGATAGCTACGTCATCACAGAAGGCTGATTGGTCAAGAATGATTTCCCCTTGGTGAATCCATGCTGACTACTGCTGATAATGTTATTTTCCCACATGTGCTTAGAGATAACCAGTAGAATTAGCTGTTCAATTAGCTTTCCAGGGATGGAGGTGAGCCTGACTGCTCTGTAATTTCCTGGGTCCTCCTTCTCAGTGTTTTTGAAGACTGAAGAGACATTGGCTTTCCTCCAGCCCCCAACCACCTTTCCTATTCTCCATAACCTTACAAAAATGATGGAGATTGGCTTAGCAATAACATCAGCAATCTCCCTCAGCACTCGTGGGTGCATATCACCAGCTGCACCTCATTTGTGGGTGTCCAGTGATCTCTAAATGATCTCTAACCCAATCCTCCTCAACCAAGGGAGAATTTTCCTTCCTCCAGACATTCTTTCTTACCTTAAGGGACTGGGATTCCTGAGGGTTGGTCTTAGCAGTAAAGACTGAAGCAAACAAGCCAGCCAGTAACTCTGCTTTCTCTCTATTCTCCATCACCAGGGCACCCATCTTGTTCAGCACTGGGGCCACATTTTCCCTAGTCTTCCTTTTCCTACAGGTGTACTTGAAGAAGCCCATTTTGACTTCTTTGACATAATTTGCCGGATTTAATTCTAAGTGAGCCTCAGCCTTTCTTGTGGCATTCCTACATATTCTGACAATGTTCCTGTATTCCTCCCAAGTGGCCAGTCCCTTTTTCCACATACTGTAAATGTCCTTCTTCCATTTGACTTTTTCCGGAAGCTCCTTGCTTATCTGTGTAGATCTTCCACCTCCTTAACTTTATTTTTTTACTCATAGGGATGCGCTAATCTTAACCTTGGAGGAAGTCGTACTTGAATGTTAACCAGCTCTCTTGGGTCCCTCTCCCTTCTAAAGTCCTAAGCCATGGGATTCCTCCAAGTAGGTCTTTGAAGAGACCAAAGTTAGCTCTCTTATACTCCTGGGCTGCAATCTTATTGTACAATCTTTACTATTACCCTGCTTCTTCCTTGCATGATTCTGAACTCCATGATCTCACGGTCACTGCTGTTAAGGCTGCCCCCAACCTTCACACCCCCAATCAGACCTTCTTTGTTTTTTAGTACAAGACCCAGCAGCACACCTCTCCTTGATGGCTCCTCCACCACCTGTGTCAGAAAGTTATCAGGAGTGCTCTGCAGGAACCCCCTGGACTGTGTGTAACTTGCTGCATGGCCTTTCCAGCAAATATTGGGATGGTTGAAGTCCCCCATGAGCACTAAGACATATGATCATGAGGTTACTTTCAGCCTCCTGTAGAAGGCCTCATTGACTTCTTCCTGATCAGGTGGCCTGTAGTAAACACCCACAACTGTGTCACTCATATTAGCCTGCCTTTTAGTTCTTACCCATAGGCTTTCAATAATTTCTTCATGCCCTCATAGGCAGAGCTTGATAAATTCCAATTGTACTCGCACATAAAGACATTTCAGAGACTTAATCAAGCAAGAAGGTGTCCCTAGATGAGTCCTATCAACCATGGCCACACACATGCTTGAGATGGTTTGCCTTCTGGTTCTTATCTTGGAAAACAACCAAGGAATCTTTGTCACTGCTCTGGTTTGCCAGGCTTATTCCCCAGTTGTATGTGGTGGCATGAGCATTGCCATCTTGGACCCCACCCCTGGAGCTCTTCAGTTTAAAGCCTGCCTCACCAAGTTGGCAGCCTGTTACCAAAGATTCTCTTGGCTCTTTGACACAGGTGGATTCTGTTCCTCCCTAACAGGTTACAGTCATCAAAGAATACCCCACTGTTGTAAAAAGCAAAACCCTCATGATGGCACCAGCCATGTAGCCAGGAGCTATTTCTGGCTGCTTCCTTTCCTCTAACTGGTAAAACGGGTTACAAGATAATTCGGGCACTAATGTTTTTCACTTGCACCCCCAGGGCTTTATAGCTTTTCTTGATTCTGGCTAGCTTCTAGCTCATAGCATCATTTATGCTCATATGGAAGAGTAACAGTGGATAGTAGTCAGTGCTCTTGACAAGTTGTGACACCATCCTGGGACTGTCTCGGATCTTTGTTCCCAGAAGGCATAAAACCTCTCATAACTCCCTGTCAGGTCAGCAGATGGATGCCTCAGTGCTCTTTAACAGAGACACCCACTATGAGCACAGATAATTTCTTTTTATGGTATCCACTCCATGCTGCTGGTGCTGTTTCTCCATGTAGAGCTTGCTTATGTATCTATAGTTGTTAAAGTTTCATATATGTTTTGGTGGTGATGTTAGAGAGTGGAGAAGGAAGCAGTCCTGTTTTTTTATGTCAACAGGGTCCAAGGTGTCTCTTTCTTAGTGGTATCCACTACAGGAACATGGCTTTGAAACCACTTATCATCTCTGTCTTGATTCCTTTAATGCTATGTAGCCTTATGACTGTTTCTTGCAACTCCGCCACCTAGCCTAACAGATCCTCAAGCTGTGCACACCTTTTGCAGGTCCTGATTCTTACACCAGGAGAAGGGTCTAGGCACTCACTGCGGTGAGTACCAGAGTACTCCAGTACACGTGTATCCTTCCTGTTCAGGTCAATATGAATGGACACGCCAGACTTCTCAGGGCCTTTTTTCAGAGGAAAACTGGTTTTAGGTGTTAGATGAGTGCCCAACATTTTGGCTGAGACCTGGAGCACTTCCCTGGGTTTTGGAGCTACAAGCATGGTGCAGGGACCTCTCATGCCCTCCTGCATGAGCTGCCATGTGAATTGCTTCAACATGCCCTGGCTGACATGCCATGCCCTGTTTGCCCACCCTGGTTGCAGTGCTCCTGGCCGTTAGGGCTGTCTTGGGCCATTTAAATCTCCCATGCTTGCCTCAGCCAATGTCCCCAGCAACATCAGCTTCTCAGCCTTTCTTGGGTGAGCTGATGGCTCCTGGCTGGTCTCTCTGCTCTACCTTGGATTCCCTCACCCCAGGAACACCTCTGTTCAACTCAGTCTAGCATTCAGACACAGAACTTGCTGTCACCACTGCTCAAAAATCAGGTTCTGAGGTCTCAAACTGGCCTTCTAAAACTAGTATGTATTTCAGACTTTAATCTCCTTTGCTCAATTTCTTGCAGATTTTGGCATATCTAACTTCAACCAAAATAAATGAAGCCATCCTACACCAGAATTCCCTAGTAGTAAAACTTCTTGTTCGTTCTGATCACAGAAAACACTAACTAACGTTTTGGATTACACACATGCAACATTAATGAGTGGCCACAGAAATGTCCTTAGAACAAACTTTGGCAGTGTATATGCAGTAAGGCATATGGTTAAATGATAGGAACAAGTTTACAGATGAAGACATTCATTGCCAAGGATCATCTTGGACAACAGATAAAATGAGGCAACTGAGGCTGGTTACTTATGAGATCCTATCATCCAGGTCTGCATGTTATCCTACATAAGCACCAATTACTTAACTTTCATATTTCCTAAATTTTGAGGACTTTACTTTTCAACCTGAGCAACATCCCCAAATATCTCCCTGAAAAAATCCTCACCCAGCCAAGTGTTAGGGTAAAGTTACCATCCCAGCTCATAATTTCCATAGCTAATCCTCTCAGTTGTTTCTGTCTGAGGTCCTTCCTTGCCTTCCATTTGCTCTATCCAAGTATAGGAAAAGATCTGGTCCTGTGAAAGTGCAGCAAAATACACACCTCAATAGGGCTAGGCAGTAATGAGGACTGATCCATTAAACCAAAACGTACATGTCAAGTTTGACCCTTCTTTTTTAAGATGAAGTGACCATTAAAATTTCTTAGGTAAGAAAAGGATTCTGTCCCTGTTTAGTTATGGTACTATAACCAAAAGAAAGGAAAAAAAAAAAAATCCTTTCCATGCTTAAGACTGAAAGATTCTGTCTAGTTTGGAGGAATAGTCCATGAAAGAAAAAAAGGAAATTCAATGTTCTTTCTCCTGTAATCCTTAGCATTCCCTGCCAAGCTTTCCTCTACAGTGCCCACTATCACCCCTTGTGATACTGCTACTTATAACACAAGTCACTCAACAGCCATCAGAGGGTCATTATTCTTGTGTACATATGACAGATCTAAACTGGCAGCCATGACATGAAATGCACTATCTTGTGCCACCAATCCCCCAAGCAGGCCATTTCTCACTATAAACCAATGATACTGTTAAATGAGGAGAAAAAAAAAAAAAAAACAACCAACATTTTATATAATATTTTCACATTTTTTTCTAAATACAAAAAAACCCAACTTGGATTATAAAACTCTAAAATCTGAGTTTATCATATGTAAAAAAAAGTACTACCTTAATGCCATTTAATTTACTGCTTCTTAAAAATCTTTTGCAATCACTGGGAAAGTGTTTATGACCATTTGCTTGAAAAGCACAGTGTCATGTAGCAGTCATTCATTTCATCAAATCAATTCATATTGCCCTGCACCATGGGCGTAATTTGTGGAACTCACACCCAGACAGCCTGACAACATTTATAATTAAAACATTGAAATATTTCAGGTTTTGTTAACTACTTGTTTTGAAGGCCAGTCTATACTGCTTTTGTTAATCTGCACCAGAGCAAAAAAGTTGTTTTTTATTGTATCACATCAGATTGCAAAGCACATAAGATATTTCAGGCTATATACTTTTAGTTCTTACAGAAGTATTCTTTGCTATTTACAATCTAATTCTGTAAAATCTAATTATTTCATGTGTGGAATTCAATATAGTTTCCCCCTCCCTTGCTTTTTGTTTGGCTTGGAGATTTCTTTGGCATTTATTTTCTCTAGAGATTTTTTTTTTACCACAGCTAGCATTTTTGATACAAAAATTGCAACTTAGCATACCTCTTTTCCCATCTTTATGGTAATTATAGCTAATGAAACTATTGGGTTCTACCGGGTTCTTTTGGTTTATTTTTTAAACTTTTGTGGTCTACTGGAAAACAAGAGTTTATGCCATACTAAAAGTGCCATTTCACTGTTTTGATTGGTTCAGAATTATGATTTTTTTTCCAGAAGTAAATTTAGCCCAAAAACATGTTAATAATTATAGTATTAACCAAAAAGTACACTGCTTTACTGCAGCATTAAAATTCATCTTCAGCTGCTTTGTTCTGTAATAACTAGGTCATCAGTTTAGGTGCTCCTGCTTAAAATGCATTTAGCATCCATATGTATTCCCTCACCTAGAGGCTTGATATTTTTAATGAGATTATATCGAGGAATGTGAAGACTGGAGAGTGGTAACATCATTTTAGTGTGTAATTCCCAGAACTCTGATCCATTTCAGGGAGCCAATTAAGACTGCTGACTACAATAAGTGATACTAAGAGATTATGGAGGTTTTTTTTTTTCTGCATGAATGCATAGTTTAAAAAAATAATTTAGGTTTATTTAACATAAAAAACCACCTCCAGAGGGGGGATATTTTTTTTTTTTTTCACTTTCAGTGATTGTAGGGAGTATCTCTTCCATCATTTACCTGTAAGGATCCATGGTGTATTCTTGCAACAAAGGATAACTTTGCGATGCTTTGATAAAATAGGTGTATTTTATTTTATGTAATTTCCTTTGTGTTGCTCATTTCAAAATGTTCACTTAGTACTGGAGCAATTGAATGTCTGTGATATGTGTTTTGGGGAGGGGGGGGATGGTGTGTGTGTGTGTGTTTTATTTTTTTATTTATTTCATCTGTGCCAAGTCAATAATCTGAAGTAGCATTTAGATCTAAAGCTTCATGGGGATTAACCCTTGTCTTGTTACTGCCGACCACAAAAACTATATACAGAAGAATACGGAAGAATTTCTAAAAACAAATACACTGGAATCAAAAGTTTGTTGTCTTGAAGAGTTAATTCTGGCAGAGAGGTGACCTTTATCCCTACATACTCTCTCTTTTTTTTTTTTTTTTTTATCAAACCTCTCCAAAGGGACTCATCATATGCGGGGCTCTATGAAGAGAAAAAGAAGAGCATTGTCCTTATCACCTCCTTCCAGAAAGTGGCAGAGTAATAGGACTTTGTAAGGCGAAATGAAGCCCAGTCTGATGGCTGCTGATTAAAAATTGACTCTGCCACATCAAAGAAGAGTTGAAGGTGAAAATGATGATCACTTCCCTCTCCCAGGGACCCTGCACCATTTCTTTTATTCAACCTTGAAAGGTTCTTTCTGAATAAGATAATATCCCTCGAGTCCATTCTGGCTAGGCAGCATGGGAAAATGTAGATCAGTATGTCTATTCTCTATGAAAAAATGGGATTTTGTTAATGACATAGCACTCTAAAGTGATGGCTTGTATGTGGTAAATGCTGAGAAATTAATTATAAAATGCCCCTTAGACTACAGATCAAATTAATTGCTAGTATATAAATACTAAAACGACCACTGTAAACCCAAACTGCATTTCCTGCCACACTGATGGAGATTCTGTACTTGAAACACACTGTAGCTTGTGCTACCATTTCCATTTTCACATCTTTTATATCCAAATTTGTAGTTGAGGTGCCATCAGTGAAATAATACCATTGCAATGTAAAATTTTATGACTGGACTAAAGCATGTGATTATCTGTTTTGGGTTTTTGATAGACACATATATACAGAGAGAAAGAGATGGCCACTCAGGTATATGAACTATACAGGCAGTATGTAGACAAGGAGAATAAAAAAAATGCAATTACATGTGCACAAGAATGCTCAGAAAGATACACAGCTGTGATATAATGTGTTATACATTATTTCCACTGGTTAATGTGTCTGGCAGGCAGAGGTAGAAAATTTACAGAGAATCTTGTGTAGAAAATGCTCCCCTTTATTTTAGGTTCTGGTTTTATAACTTATGCCAGCAATTCTGGACTGCAATGCAAACCTTTTAATTCAGGACACCATTTGCTCATGCAAATATCTAAGTAGACCAACAGGCACAGTGCTCAATAGACAGCATAGTATCCCAAACCACATAGCTTGAATAACAATAGCAAGAAAGGTCTTGCATGAAAAAGAGCTTGCACAAAAGCATTTTTTTGCATGTGCCCCTCCCCCCCTTTCCCATTGCTATTGAGGAGACATAGAAAATGAGTAGAAGTAATACGTCAGTCTGAAAACAGTATATCAAAACCCTGATGAAAGCAGAATAACCTAGTCCATGTATAAGAAAAGGTTTGTCTTGTGACTAGTAATACCCATAATTTTCACGTGAACCTAATTATCTACATTTATCTGTCTGACAAATACATTTTAAAATAAAGATTTTCTGCAATAGGATAACGTATACATTGAATGCTATAGCATGTAAAATCTCTAACTGGATGTATCTTTGGCATGTATGAATTATACAGTAATGTGTAATGAATGACACAGATCTCATCCTGTTGAGATTGGTCCAATTAGAACAAACAAGTGTTAATGTCAGAAGAACGGAAATAACATGGTAATGACATCAAAACAGTGTGAATAACAATAACACCCTCCTCTCATCAATGGCACCTTTGTTTTCTCCTATTTCTTAGAAGAAAAGACTTTACTAAGACATTTGCTCAGTATTTCAGCTTTTTTTTTCACCTTCTGTAACTCCAGGCATCTGTTAAAAAAAAGATGAAATGTACAGCAAAAACTATTTAGAAATTTATTTATTTAGAAAAAGTGGGCTTTATTACAGAAGGTATCCAATCTGAACAAACCAGAGAGTTAGATGCAGTGAATAGAATTAATGATCAAGAGCTTGTTTATTATAAATTAATTTTTCTGTAGAAGGATAGTGATTTTTACCTTAGTGAGTTCCCAATGACTTAATAATCTTCACTGTAATGAATATGAGCTCATACTTTTAAAAATACCTTCTCCCCTTCCTAATTTAATCACTTTAAAATGTTCAGATGTCCCAGTCACCTAGGGCTACATTATTAGCACAGCACTTACTTTAAACAGCTTCTCTAAAATGACTGAAGAAAGCAATTTATGTGAGCACTACCTTTAATAAGAATAGAAAAGCAAGCATAGCTTGTTTGCCTCATTAAGGCTGACTTTTGATCTTCAAGTTTCGTAAACAGAATACATATCCTACAGTTCAACAGTGTCTCCCATACATGTGAATCCTGCTAATGTTAATGGGGAAGTTGCATGCATGTATTAGGGAAGAATGGATGACTGTGAGTTATTTATGAAAGCAATAGATATTTAATAAGACACATGTTAGATCAAGAAAGAAGTAAAATCTTTTGTCAGGTTATTATGCTTCTAGTTCCTGCTATCTGCAGTAGCTGCAAAACCTGGTTTCACTTAATGAGTCTGCCTGTGTGTGTGAGCTCCCTGATGAGGCCTGGGTTATAAGACCTGTGAATTTACAGGAGTGCTCCCCCACAACTCTAAAATGTGCAGCCTTTTTTTTTCACTGGCAATATCTGAGATAGTGTCGATAAGGAGTACTGAAAAATGTTTTAATCTATCAGCTGGCAGGATCACTTTTTAAAGCTTATTTAAAATACAGGCTGTGAAGCAATGATCTCAAGGAATCAAACAGAAACATTTCCAGTGTCTGAGCATTGCAGAAATATACCTGGCCATGGGGAACTATGCCTTTAATTAAGTCAAATAATAGTAACAATAGCAGTTAAAGGAAGAGTTCTGACAAAGTGACCAATTTTAAATAACTTCTGGCATACCTTTGTCAATTCTAATGTTTTTAGGGCTAAGCACATTCCAGTAATGCTGTACTACGGCTGCTTTTGAATAAATCATCCAGTCTACAGATTTTGGTGTGCAGCTCTTTGAAGAGAGAAAGTCGTTCAGCACTTTTCAGGATCAGATCTATTTTCAGGAAGAAAATTCTTCAATATCCATGTACAGGAAAGTTTATATTCCTGTAAAAATAGTCCCTCAAGCTTGGAGGAAGAGTTTACATTGAGTCGTTCTATTTTTGGGAAGAAGGTAGCACCATTAGTCTCTCACTTTGAGTTTTGTCTTTGTTGGAAAATATATGTTGCAAATGTTTCTTTTGAAAATTTATACAAAAGTATAAAGGTGTCAGTCTCCCTGTATCTAAGCATAACAGTGGAAAACACTGCATTTACTCCTCAACCTGGTAAAGCAAGATCCCTTAATACATTGTTAGTTTCCTTTCTTAACTGCATCATTTTTTTCAAGGAAATGGGAGCCTAATTTTTCCTACTGGTTTTATTTCGGTTACGGTCTCTGTTTCAAAATTCTGTTATAATTCATCTTGATCTATAACATTCATCACAGCACACTGAACTACCCACTGAATTCCTTCCTCCTCATACTCTCTTCCTTTACTCCAACATCATCAGGAGTCAGAAATGAAAAGCAAGGCAAGCTGAGCCAATGTTTAAGATATTAAGTAAAAGTTGATTAACGAGCCAGAAAAACATGAGTCTACAGGATGATCAGGACCTTGGGGAACTAGCAAACATATGAGGAGTTAATATTTAAAAAGACTACAGAAATTCAATGTGTGTAACATAATACATGTTATATTTATATATATAGAACAGGTTTCCAGGCCTTGCTTCTTTGCAGTTATATCATATTTGTCTGCCAAGCTGCTTGTCATCCTTATTTCCTTGTCCATTATTCATCTGCATTGTATTTGACTTTTTTTTTTTCCAAACTGCTAAGATCAAATTTAAGTATTTGCTGAAATGGTCAACTGTTAGATAAATTAGTAATTTGATTCAGAGACTGTTTTGTTCTCAAGTTAAAAACAAACAACAACGGAAACTAAAGACTGCTAAGTAATGTTTCCTTTTAGCACTACTTTGTGCCAGGGATGGTGAGTTTATACCAAGATTTGTAGCATTTTATAAATGCAAGAAAATAACTGGACTCCCTGATTTTGCACTATGACATCTACAATACAGACAAAGTGACTGAGTGGGGTACCTACAAGACTATAATGCCTTGCTAAATACCTCTAAGGACTTGGAAGGTTGTTTGGCTTGTCCACCCTTACTTTTGCATTTCTATTTTCAAGAAATAGATTAGAATAGTAGAAGATACTACTTAATTATATGTAACTACACAAGTAGCCGAATTAGAAAGTTAGAACCAACATTGTGTGAAATACAGCAGGAAGTAGAAGCTCAATACGATCAGTCCTAGGCTGGTAAATTCAATTTGTACGTGACATTAAAATATACACAACTCTCAACTGAAGCTGCACAAGTAGAGTTTTGTTTTGGTTTTTCCTCACATGAAATGGATGAGAAACTTAAGTTGGTGACTCTTGCTAACAAGAGATCTTCTACTGTACACAGATCTTTTACATTTATCAAATTTAATATAGTTCATCACTCAAGTGTCAAGTGTGGGCTAGGCAAAAGCTCAAGCTCAGGACTCATCTAAGACAGCAGTGTATATGGAGCCTGGAAAACTGCAAAGGTTTGTATCTTAGTCCAGAGTGCACAGCTACAACACAGCTGTCTCACAGCAAGGCTAGAACACTTCTGTTTGGCTGTGGGGATCAGTTGTCATCATCTCTCAAAACCATAATTAAAATCACCCAATGGTGAGGACTGTACTGTGTTACAGATGTCTCAGCTGTCTTCATCAGAGGTTGGAATTCTGTCTTAGCATAACCATGGAATAAACAAATTGCAAAACAAGAAAGTTGCCTTCCTCTGCTTCTTGACTCTCACAGATCACTGTGTACAATACAAACTGTTTCACACTCTTGTTGTCCTTCTGTCAATCAGTCACAGACTACTCTAAAAACTGCAACTGCACCTGCAGAGGTACTCGGGGAAAAAAGACTCTGTTTAGGGGTATTGTGGTTGTTGTTGGGTTGGGTTTTCTTTTCTGGGTACAGATGTGTGTCCCTTGAAGTTACAACTTCTTTTAAAAGGCCAGTTTTGAATTAATCACTCCAATTCAAAAAAAAAAAAAAAAAAAAAAAAAAGTTCATTTTTCAGAGTAAGAATATTTACCCCAGAGAGATAATCCATGCTGTAACAAAACGCTCTGAAAGTATAAAAAGACTGTGAAAATAAATTTTCTATAGCCATTGTTTTTACCATAAATTACATTCTGTCATAAATAATTTACTGCCATGTGGCTTCACCCTTACATCACAAATTTGTCAGCAAGGACCCCATGCCAGGCAGGCATAGCCATAAAAGCTGTGTCTAAACTTGTCTGTATTGTATTTTCCAGCTTGCTCCACTGTTCAGCCAGGCTGCCTGTACAGCACTGAATAGTGTGAGCGCATTTAATTACAATCTGACATGTGTATTCCCGAGAAACAAAAGGCTGTGAACTGAGGGTGATGATTAACTGTTCAACCAGATAATTGCTTAAACTACTACTTATATTATGCTGCATTATCTCTTTTGAACAAAGTGATTATTGGTCCTTTGTGTAGCGATTATACAATGTAAGTGCAATCTTGCTGTTTTAAATGTTAAAGTTTATGTTTAATATACTTTTGTTTGTAATGAGGGGTGCAACTTTAGATTATCTTTAAAGGGTTACTCTCACAACAACAACAAAACAACACGGGAAAAAAAAAAACATACCTCAATTTCTCTGATTGGTCCAAGATTCTTTAAGGGATGTAATGTCACTGGAAAGAGTTACATCCTCAGTTTCTGAGGAGATCCATTGATAGGCAGCTACTGCAATGTCTAAGGACTTTCCAGTAGGACAGGTAAAGCATCCATTTTTATAATAAAGGAGGGGAAGCTACAGCAAGTAAAGATTATTAAGACTATTAGGGGCAGGGGAGAACAACACTAAGTACAAAAGCAATGAGTTCTGATCTTCAAAGTAATTGACATAAAATTATAATTGATGTGGAGATAGAGGGCACCTTCAGTAAGTTTGCAGGTGACATTGAGTTGGGGGAAATCGTTGATTGACTTGACTTGAGGGTAACAAATCCTCTACAGAAGGATCTGGACTGTCTGGATCAATAGTCTGATGCCAGTTGTATGAGGTTCAACAGGTACTGGGTCCTGTACTTGGGTCACAACAACCCTATATATTGCTGTAGGAGGAATGGCTGGAATGCTGCCTGACAGAAAAGAACCTGGGGGTTTCTAGTTGACAGCCAGATGACTGTGAGTCAACAGTGTGCTCTGGTGCCCAAAAAGGACATTGACATCCTGGTTTGTATCATAAGTTTGTTTCATAAGTCCCAGCAGGATTAGGGAAGTGAACATCCTCCTGTACTCAGCACTGGTGAGGCTACACCTCAAATGCTGTGTTCCAGGTTTTTTTTTTTCTGAGAAAAGGAGACTCAGAGGAGACCTCTCTCGCTCTCTCTCCAGCTACCTGAACAGAGGTGGTAGTGAGGTGGCCATTGGTTACTTTTCCCAAGTAACAAGTGATAAGAGTTTCAGGTTGGATATTAAGGAAAATTTCTTCACTGAAAGCATTGTCAAGTATTGGAACAGTCTGCCCCGCGAAGTGGTGGAGCCATTGTCCCTGGAGCTACTTAAAGATGTGTACATGTGGTGCTTAGTGAAATGTTTAGTGGTCAGCTTAACAGTGCTAGATTAACGGTTGGACTTGATGATCTTAAATGTCTTTTGCAACCTAAATATTTCTATGAAAAGATAGGAATGTACCATCTTTTTCCCCTCATACAAAATTCTCTTTGAGGAAGAAGCATACTTGAAGAAGGACCTGCAACTTTGCATCTGAATAAGGTATTATGGAAGTGAAGAGAAGGCGTTCTCATTTTGGACATCAACATTGTATATAAAAAAAAACAAACAAACAAACAAACAAAAAAAAAACAACCTTCAAATTACCTTCAACCCACTTAGATACAATGAAATCACATAGGTAACATAGAAATGAGCAACAGTAACCACATAATTTATACAATGTACAGATCTTCCTACTTTTGCTAGAAGAAAGCATAGTACTCTTTTTAGAAGTCCATAAGCATGAAGAGAAGGAGATCACCTAGAGCTGTGAAGACTGAAGTTTTAGGACACATGTTAATCTGCATAGTCCTGCTATCCCACTTATTTTCTTTTGGGAATAAAAAGATCAGTATTTCAGCTTCTGAGAGTTGAGGTTCCTATCACATCCACTCAGTCTCTGTGCTCTGAGATTCCCGTGATTTTCTGAGAGCTGTGACAAATGAAAAACTTACATTCCTCCTAATCACCATACGCAGAAAACAGCCTTTTTTAGGAGATCCAGGACCCTTTTTACTTGTTTCAGAGTGCCCCAAAACCCTCTTGATCGTCTCTTCTGCCAATGACTAAGCCTAACAGGAACGACACAACCAGCAGGAAGATGAACCAATAAATGGAATGTATTAAATACAAGAAGGACATTCTATGAATGATCACTGGGGGTACAAACAAGTCAGTTAGTTCACATGCAACTGACATTACCCCCAAGGATCCCAAAAAAGACAATAGGTGGTACAAGCAAAGAACCAAGGTTTCCCATGAATGGAATGGGAAACAGTCAGATGAGGAAGTTGAACACGTAAGATAAGGGTAGCCACATGGCCAGCTCTCACCCTTCTAGCCTGAATTTGCAAAGGTCCAAGCTGACAGGGGCCCAGTTCCAGGGAGAATCAGGAGGTTCTTGCTTAACCAGGAAGCTCTGTGAAGTGCATCCACTACAAAGACAGACACTCCTGACTCCCTGCCAGTGGTCCCAGCTTTTATCCCCAAGCAGACCCCTGACCTTTGCCAACTCAATGCGGGACCCCTGGTGCTCATTTCCCTTCTGGCTCTCCCTGCAGGACCGGCCGCACCCTGGGGGGAAGCTATAAGGCAAACTCACCTCCTCTGTATGAAGGGCTGTGGGAATCACCCATATGTCAACCTTAATTCGCGGCTCAAACCCCGGCATTTCACCATCAAAGGCTAAATGTGTTACTGACCAAAGCAAACAGGTAGGATGGGAATAATCCTGGAGGCTCAGTCAAGGGAGAATATCCCTTCCCACAGCAGCAACAATGGGAGCAGCCACAAGTGACATTTCTTGTTTGTCTAGTAGCATTCCAGGAAGCTACACATTTCTCAGTATTTAACCACCACACTTCGAAGCAAAGTGATAGCAAGTTCTGGAAAGTCAGGCAGTATTTCGGATTTGAGAAAAACTTCCTTAGTCATTTGCTGTCTCCTGTAGTTTCACATGTTCCCAGACAACCAGCAGCTGGTGTTGATGTTTATGAAACTACATTGTCAATACAGAAGACATCTCATGGGAAAAAAAACCCATGTAATGAAAACACAATATACCATCCACATGCAATCAGGTTCTACAAGACACCTTCCCTAGGCTCTTCTTCTCTGCACCACTCTCCGTTCTTACCCCCTTTAACCTGAAAACTCATTTGATCAATGCTAGATTATGACCAATATACACAGTCCTAACCTTTCCTGGTTTTTTTCCATATTTCAAAGACAGACATTATTTTAGGTGGAGTTCCACTCCATCTAAGCTATAACTGTTATGCAGACACACACATCTATTTTCTCTTTAGCAATTCCCCTACTTTATTCCATCCCTCTGCCCACCAAAGGAAAATTTATCTTCCCTCTTCCCCACTGTAGCTGATACAGATACTCCCCAGCTCATCATGCTCCCTGTAGACGAAAAAGATCCTTACTGTGTCCTGATTAGCACAAAATGGGTACTGCACACTCAAAGAAAACAAACACTGTGTACTGTGCTCCAAGGACACATTATTATGTATTGCAATAGAAAGCCAAAGGCTGAGAGCATTAATTTCACAATCAAGATACCTTTCCGATTCCATGGGCAGCATGATTATTCAGCTATACACTGGTAGAAAGATCAACCAGTACTCATTAATTTTATTACATTTTTCCATTATATGTTCCTTAAAATGAAGTGTGTAAATCTTACTTGTCTCTACTATCTCCTGCCTTGTAGTTTACCATTGAGATATCTATTAATATTCGTTAACACATTGAACAGCAGTAATGAGTACTTCTAAAAAGCACAGAGTAAAGGGAAAGATCAGCAAAAGGATTAGAAGTGAGAAGGTGAAAAAATAAAGGGAGAAAAGAGAGTAATGACTGCTGTTATAACAAACTGTCCATGACCTTAAACTCTCCAGTTTTCAGATTCTTTTGAGCCTTTGAATTGTGTTACACTCTGTGGTGTTTTTTTGTTCTATAGACGAAAATCCAGACATGTGCCATCAGCTGTGTGGAGTTATCATTAGTGAATGACCATAAGGCAAATCTGAATCCATTTTTGCTCACAGTCAAACTTTTATTTATTTTTTTAAAAATAGAGACATATTTTCACAGGTAGTAAAACCTTTGACTTCCTTGAAACATTTGTTGTTGTTGTTGTTGTCTTGTTCACAACTCCTTTGATGTTTAATACACATCTGATCTCCAAGAGCTTCAAAATTATGATAATCCACAAAGATTTAACTTCCCATTACTCTCTGGTTAATCCCTTATCTTTTTTGTGTACACTTTTCCAAAAAGTAATCTCAGCCAGAAACAAGAAACGTAAAGTTGACAGGAACACAGCTTCCCTGTTCATTATTAAACATTTATGATTAGTATTCTCGCATCATCCAATTAAAGCAAAACAAAACAAAACAAGCAAAAATATACATAAGTTTGGCTTAATTTAACTCAACTAATATACAAAATAGGGTTATTCCTGCACTACATAACAATCCACACTCTAATGAAATGGTTAATTAAAAAAAATAGACAATATAAATATTATTTTCATTCTTCACAGTATCTGGGGGCATGACCCTTGGAACAACATATGAAGCATAGCGAGGGAAGAGACAGACTTGTAAATTGTTCTTGAGTCTCTGTTTTCCTTTAAATAATTGTCTCTAGCTGTGATGATTACAACGCAAGTCTTCCAAACATGAATTTGGTGCAACAAAGGCAGCAATATCACACACAGATTGCCAAAAGCCTGAAAACATGAATATGAGATGTGTCATATCTTCTTGTAAGGCTAGACTAGATGCAAAGAAGGCTTACATTACAATGAAAAGGACCATAAAGAACACCCAAAGATACATTTTTACTGATTTTTTTTTTTTTTTTTCCAAAGGAGAGGTTGAATTCCAAAAGCTTTGAAACTTTTTCTGATGATAGAGGCCAGGTATTTACTCATAATACATGCTTATTACAGGAAAAATTATGGAGAACTAAAAGTTAAAAATGGATTTAAACTAATAGTCTGACTAAGTGAGGCTCTCAACCATTAAGATCCAAAGAATGGGATATCAGAGCACAAACTCTCTTGCCAGCTATGCTGCGCTGACAGAGGGATCTGAGAGACCAGCAAGAGATAGCTGCTGCCAAATAGAGAACCTTTCTCTTCACTTTTAACTTTGTAGATCATATGAAAGGGACTTACCTAGTTTTATTTATGAGATGTGTAAACCTAGATACATTAACTAAAACACTTCTAATAATTTCATTTTCTCTGGATTTTATTAAGATTATGGATAGATGTTTGGGATTTTTAAAATTCAAATATCCACCAAGACAGAAAAGAATATGATAATTTCCAAGAAGCCAATGGCTGTGTTTGTAAAAGTTACATTCCTTTATATGAGCATGAAGAGAACATTTACCTGAAGAGTCTGACATGTGATGCCTGCTGGAGGTCACTCCTTTCTGGCAAAACTGACTAAAGAGACATGGTTATGTTTTTGCACCATAATATGAGGGACAGATTACTGCCATAATCTGGATGGGTTCAGATGAAAGTATTTAATTGAAGGTCTTTCTCTAGGCTTCCTGTTTAGTCTCTGTAGTCCTAAAAACAAACTAATTTTTCCTTCGTTGTGGGGATTGTGTGTGTTTATGTGTGTGTACATGTATATTCCAAATATTTCAGAAAACATGATGACTGTTTCAAGTCATGGAGTGTTGTTTTGGACATGAAGAAACTAGTCATGAATGCTTTGTTGCTGTGGGTGTGATATGGAAACATGCAGGAGTTTTGAAGGGTTCAGAGACTTCTGGATAGCATGAACTTGGGGTGAGGGAAGCATAACATGTACAGTCTTATCTATGCTCTTTATTGTGAATGGTCCTTGGCGTATATTACTGACAAAAATAATTCCCTGGCATTAATTCAGAGACTGTGAGTTGACATGGGCCAAAACTCTGCCAGGGCGCAATATTAAGAATTGAGTAGTATGGGCAATCATTGGTCTCTTTACCT